>NW_026611493.1:10000-12500 GCF_029633865.1 Lampris incognitus
CAACCACGCACCTCAGCATTGTCACACTTCCCTCATACATAGCCTGCACCACTCCTACATACTTCTCTGCAACTCTTGACTTCCTCCTACAATATCACACCTCCTCTCTCGGCACCCTGTCGTATGCTTTGTGTAAATCTACAAAGACACAATGCAACTCTTTCTGGCCTTCTCTGTACTTCTCAATCAACCAACCTTCTCTCTCTCTCTCTCTCTCTCTCTCTCTCTCTCTCTCTCTCTCTCTCTCTCTCTCTCTCTCTCTGTCTCTCTCATTTTCTTCATTTATCAGCCCGTCAAAGTAGTCCTTCCACTTCGTAGCACACTCTCCTCGCTTGGCAGCACATTTCCATCTGTATCTTTGATCGCCCTAACTTGTCGCACATCCTCGGCAGCTCGGTCTCTCTGTCTAGCCAATCTGTACAAGTCTTTTTCTCCTTCCTTAGTGTCTAACCTGTCATACAGCTCACCGTACGACTTTTCCTTTACCTTTGCCACCTCTCTCTTTGCTTTACGCTGCATCTCCTTGTACTCCTGTGTACTTTCTTCATCTCTCTGACTATCCCACTTCTTCTTTGCCAACCTTTTCCTCTGTATACTTTGCTCTACTTCCTCCTTCCACCACCACCACCACCACCGCCAAGTCTCCTTGTCTTCCTTCCTCTGTCCCGATGACCCACCAAGTACATTCCTAGCTGTCTTCCTCGCTATTTCTGCAGCGCTTGCCCAGCCATCTGGCAACTCTTCACTACCACTCAGTGCCTGTGTTAACTCCTGCCTGAACTCCACACAACAGTCTTCCTTCTTCAACTTCCACCATTTGATCTTCGGCTGTGTCTTCACTCGCTTCCTCATGTTGGTCTCCAAAGTCATCTTACAGACCACCATCCGATGCTGCCTAGCTACGTTCTCCCCTGTCACCACCTTGCAGTATGCAATCCGTTTTACATCGCGCCTTCTACACAAGATATAGTCCACCTGTGTGCACTTTCCTCCACTCGTATACGTCGTCACCCTGTGCTCCTCCCTCTTCTTGAAATATGTATTCACCTCAGCCATTTCCATCCTTTTCGCAAAATCGAACACCATCTGTCCTTCCACATTTCTCTCCTCGATTCCATACCTTACCATCAACTCCTCATCACCTCTGTTCCCTTCAGCAACGTGTCCATCGAAGTCCGCTCCAATCACCACTCCCTCCTCCTTGGGTACCCTTTCCACCACGTCGTCCAACTCAACTCCAGAATTCTTCTTTTTCGTCCATCTTACACCCGACTTGCGGGGCATATGCGCTGATAACCGTCAGCAATACACCTTCGATTTCCAGCTTCATAATCCTCACTCTGTCTGACACTGTGTTCACCTCCAGCACGCTCTTGACATACTCTTCCTTCAGAATGACCCCTACCCCATTTCTCCTCCCATTCGCACCATGGTAGAAGAGTTTGAACCCACCTGCGATACTCCTGGCCTTACTCCCCTTCCACCTTGTCTCTTGTCACCTTTCTTCTTTCCATCACGTCAGCCTGCTCTCTCCCTTTACTAGCCATAGTGCCAACATTCAAAGTTCCGACTGACTCTCACCTCCACACGCCTACCCTTCCTCCTCTCTAGCTGCCTCTGGACATGCCTTCCCCCTCTCCTTTTCCTTCGCCCAACAGTAGCCTAGTTTCCACCGGCACTCCGCTGGTTAACAGTACCGATGGCGGTCGTCGGTAACCCGGGCCTCGACCGATCCGGTATGGAAATCTTATTTATGATCCGCATATTTGATTTGGCAAAGATTTGACGCCGGATGCCCTTCCTGACGTAACCCTCCCCATTTGTCCTGGCTTGGGACCTGCACTAAGAATGCATTGGCTTGTGCATCCTCAGTGGCTGGGTTGCACGCTTTTCTATGTTTGCCCCTCACTTTTGTGGCGTGAACTATCAATTCTAGTAATACAGGTGTGTTTATGTTAGGTATCACAGACACACGCACACGCACAATATATGTCCAAAAGTATTGAGATAACTGACCATTACACCTACAGGAGCTTTTCTGACATGTCATTCTGAATCCATAGAAACCCATATTCCACGAAGCTCCCGGCGCACAGTTTTTGTGCCGATGTTAATGCCAGGAGAAGTTTGGATCTCTGCAGTTATTGAGTCAACAGAGCGTTGGCGACTTGAGTTGCTGTTGTCCCTAAAGGCTTGCACTTTTCAATAATATGATGATATATGAAGCATAGAGAGTAAACGGGATAGATACCTTTTGAACAGCACCCTGTAGTACAGCACTTTGAAGGTACATATGTCGTCACTTGCTGTAGTGGTTTTTACTGATGGGCGTGGCCAGGTTTTCAGAAGCCTCTCAGTTGTCAATGTGAGAGCCAGGGGACGCGTCTGCCGTACGTTTAGGGTTAGGGTTAGGTGATTTCTCTGGTAGGGCTGCTTACACCACACCCCGGACTGGATTTGTTGCGTGTTTGTGTCCTGATCGATGGGCCAACTTAACACG
>NW_026611493.1:22500-24482 GCF_029633865.1 Lampris incognitus
TGACTTCCTCCTACAATATCACACCTCCTCTCTCGGCACCCTGTCGTATGCTTTGTGTAAATCTACAAAGACACAATGCAACTCTTTCTGGCCTTCTCTGTACTTCTCAATCAACCAACCTTCTCTCTCTCTCTCTCTCTCTCTCTCTCTCTCTCTCTCTCTCTCTCTCTCTCTCTCTCTCTCTCTGTCTCTCTCATTTTCTTCATTTATCAGCCCGTCAAAGTAGTCCTTCCACTTCGTAGCACACTCTCCTCGCTTGGCAGCACATTTCCATCTGTATCTTTGATCGCCCTAACTTGTCGCACATCCTCGGCAGCTCGGTCTCTCTGTCTAGCCAATCTGTACAAGTCTTTTTCTCCTTCCTTAGTGTCTAACCTGTCATACAGCTCACCGTACGACTTTTCCTTTACCTTTGCCACCTCTCTCTTTGCTTTACGCTGCATCTCCTTGTACTCCTGTGTACTTTCTTCATCTCTCTGACTATCCCACTTCTTCTTTGCCAACCTTTTCCTCTGTATACTTTGCTCTACTTCCTCCTTCCACCACCACCACCACCACCGCCAAGTCTCCTTGTCTTCCTTCCTCTGTCCCGATGACCCACCAAGTACATTCCTAGCTGTCTTCCTCGCTATTTCTGCAGCGCTTGCCCAGCCATCTGGCAACTCTTCACTACCACTCAGTGCCTGTGTTAACTCCTGCCTGAACTCCACACAACAGTCTTCCTTCTTCAACTTCCACCATTTGATCTTCGGCTGTGTCTTCACTCGCTTCCTCATGTTGGTCTCCAAAGTCATCTTACAGACCACCATCCGATGCTGCCTAGCTACGTTCTCCCCTGTCACCACCTTGCAGTATGCAATCCGTTTTACATCGCGCCTTCTACACAAGATATAGTCCACCTGTGTGCACTTTCCTCCACTCGTATACGTCGTCACCCTGTGCTCCTCCCTCTTCTTGAAATATGTATTCACCTCAGCCATTTCCATCCTTTTCGCAAAATCGAACACCATCTGTCCTTCCACATTTCTCTCCTCGATTCCATACCTTACCATCAACTCCTCATCACCTCTGTTCCCTTCAGCAACGTGTCCATCGAAGTCCGCTCCAATCACCACTCCCTCCTCCTTGGGTACCCTTTCCACCACGTCGTCCAACTCAACTCCAGAATTCTTCTTTTTCGTCCATCTTACACCCGACTTGCGGGGCATATGCGCTGATAACCGTCAGCAATACACCTTCGATTTCCAGCTTCATAATCCTCACTCTGTCTGACACTGTGTTCACCTCCAGCACGCTCTTGACATACTCTTCCTTCAGAATGACCCCTACCCCATTTCTCCTCCCATTCGCACCATGGTAGAAGAGTTTGAACCCACCTGCGATACTCCTGGCCTTACTCCCCTTCCACCTTGTCTCTTGTCACCTTTCTTCTTTCCATCACGTCAGCCTGCTCTCTCCCTTTACTAGCCATAGTGCCAACATTCAAAGTTCCGACTGACTCTCACCTCCACACGCCTACCCTTCCTCCTCTCTAGCTGCCTCTGGACATGCCTTCCCCCTCTCCTTTTCCTTCGCCCAACAGTAGCCTAGTTTCCACCGGCACTCCGCTGGTTAACAGTACCGATGGCGGTCGTCGGTAACCCGGGCCTCGACCGATCCGGTATGGAAATCTTATTTATGATCCGCATATTTGATTTGGCAAAGATTTGACGCCGGATGCCCTTCCTGACGTAACCCTCCCCATTTGTCCTGGCTTGGGACCTGCACTAAGAATGCATTGGCTTGTGCATCCTCAGTGGCTGGGTTGCACGCTTTTCTATGTTTGCCCCTCACTTTTGTGGCGTGAACTATCAATTCTAGTAATACAGGTGTGTTTATGTTAGGTATCACAGACACACGCACACGCACAATATATGTCCAAAAGTATTGAGATAACTGACCATTACACCTACAGGAGCTTTTCTGACATGTCATTCTGAATC
>NW_026611494.1:0-24362 GCF_029633865.1 Lampris incognitus
AAAAGTGTTCATCAATGCTTCACACAATACAGCACATTACAGCTCCCTAGACAGACAGACAGACAACAGTGTGCAAAAAGTGCAAAATGTCCTTGTCTTTGACAGAGATGTTCACAGATCTGGCTCAATAAATGGACCTGCAATGTAAAATTTACATAGGCCTGAAGTTGCTATCTTTAACCTAACAAGACATCAAAATGTATATTGAGCAGGGCAGAAATTATGTACTGAGAGCAGTATTGAAGGAAGTGAGGAGTTGACAGGCTGCACTGAAACTCAACTGTTGGTGGTATCTGCTGCTATGGCAACCCCTCCTTCACCTTCTGAAGACAGATATTTATTTCACTATCGAGAAGACTGAGCCTGAAGGCAATTGCTTCTCCCCAAATAAATGCAAACCTACACATGGAGGTGGCAAATTCAGTAATGGCCCAGTAATGATCAGGCTGTGCTGTAGATGAGGACTTAAGTTAAGCTGTTGTTCCACTATTTAGACAAACAGATGTCTGCGACTTCAGCGTTGTGGGTTTGTGGTTTTGCAATTAACCTCCAGCACCATCTAAAATTACGAGCAGCGTCTTCCATCACTGTGACAGCAACACTCAAGAACCTCCAGTCCATCACGAGTGAATAAAATAGAATCAGACAAAATTATCGACTGTTCTGAGGACTGTTTTGTTCTCGAAACTGCATTGCCAATTTATTTGAGGAGATTGGAGTGAGAGAATCTGCACCCAGAGCTCAGGTTGTGCATATATATATAATATATATATATATATATATATATATATGTGTGTGTGGGGGGGGGGTGTTATGGTGGAATTACAGCATCTCACCATTCCAGGTTTGATGATCGGGAGGGATGGTGCAGCCACAGAAGACACAATTATAGCTTGCTTCATGCTAGTTCAAACCGAAGAGGATGTCTAATTTTTTTTCACACACCAACGCACAAATACAGAACAGAGCCAGGCGGTTATGGGAAGTGGATGGTTAAAAAAAACCAAAAAAAAACCCGAGGGACTGAAAAACCATAATTATCTTTCCAGAGGTTTGTTTGTTTTTTTTAAACTGATGATCGAGATTGTGTCCATTACAAAATATATCATTTCAACTTGGGCTGCTTTCAAAGACCTAGGGATTTTGCAGATAAGCAAGCTACACCCAATCGCATCCATGCAAAAGCAGAAATTCGGCAAAACCAGGTCCGCACATTCGGCTCCACAACATCTACATAAGACAACACGAGAGAGAAGAGAGCCATACGCCTTAGGACAAGGGTGGAGGCCTTACCTTTGCTCCAGGCATAAACATGAAGTCGGCACTGAGAGCTGGTGCGGCACCTCGGCCCCACTTGGCCTCTCTGACAAACACAATCCAGTCAATGTTTTGAGAGAGATGTCGACAACCTGTCTCAGCTCCTAAACATGACATCACCGCCTCTCTGAGATGTCGTCACACGATAGTAACCCAGTTCAACCTGTTTCAGGGGTTTAACTCCTCCCCCCCACAACATGCACACACACGCGCACACACACACACACACACACACACACACACACACACACACACACACACACACATGCGATCCGCTCCGTCTTCCTTCCCACTTCAGCTGAGGCAACACGTGTAGTGATACTACATAAGTCCTTGATCAAAAACAATGGCACACCTGTCTTGGCTGTCCCTGCCCCGACACCACCAGACGTGTCAGAGGAGTGTCCTGCCACAGCATGACGCTAAAGCTCACCTTTCCTTACCTCAAATAGACATTTAGCACTGTGTGTGTTTGTGTTTGTGTGTGTGTGTGTGTGTGTGTGTGTGTGTGTGTGTGTGTGTGTGTGTGTGTGTGCACATTATGAGCACAGAAAAAAGAAAAAGAAAAATCCTCGAAGAGTTTCTTAATGCATTCTATGCAGTAGGGCTCATGCATTTTTAAATGGGTTACCCCATCGAGCATTCATATTCAGTAATTTAAGACTACCAAAGCAAAAGAGGAAGGAATGATAAAAAAGACTGTACCAGCATAAAAGGAAACCGCTATAGCCATAATATTTTAGACCTCGATCCTCAGCACACAGTACATCAAGTTACTATCTCACAGAAGATAAGAAAGGGTCAAATGTGTGACAGTGCTTTAGAGGGGGAACTCGATGGCACATAGCAAAGCTCCGGTCAGTGCTGGAGTACATATTCAGAGAGTGTTACAGCAACAAGCCTTACACTCAATAGACAATATATATGCAGGGAGTCAGTGTGAAAACAGGTGAGCCCATTACACTATTTCCCAGAACGAGGTGAGGTGGTTAGATCTGAATCTTGCTGTCGATCACCTAAAAACAAACCTCGACGTGCCTAACCGGCAACCAAGAAGACGCAATCCAAAGAACAGGTGAGGGGTTGGAAAGAGAGGACAAGAAAGCCTGGAGAGCTTGCAGATCCAGTGATCAAAACCAAAACAACTTACCCAGTGCCGTAGGCAGAGAGAGGAGCAAATACTAAGGAATGTTTCCTCAGTGAGGATCTCGTGCATATGTGTCCCAGAGGCGCGCTAGCTGGTACAACTTCAGCGGTTACACGCGACGCTCCCATGCAGGCACTGCACCACGACTAAGTGACTCAGCTCAGCAGAGGAACTCGCAGACCAGGGGACTCCTCCCACACACTCCTCCTCACACACTCCCAGCTTCAAGACAACCAGAAATGCCTGTATAAAGTACATAGCCGCACCAAGTAATGCACGCACGCACACACGCACGCACACACACGTTTTCTGCTTGTTTTTATACTCGTGAGGACCCCCACTGACTATTCATTCCCAAGCCCCTAATCCTGAGTTTAAGCATCGGCACTATATACCTAACCTTTAACCTTACCCTATGAGCCTGTGAAATATTGACAAAATCAAATATCACTTCTTTTTTTTTCTTCTGAATACCTCAATGTCAATATTTTGCAGATGACCATTGGTACTTTCATAAGATATTTACATGCAAGAAAATGTTGAGAAAACAGAAATGATCATTAGTAATGTGGATATGATGACCAAGCAGGTACAGGCATTTCTTTCACTCAGATAAAACAGTCTAATGAATTCAAACAATACATCACAATAAGAAAATATTATGATGACCCAAATCCCATGTTATCTCGTCTCGCGTCACAAAATTGATATCAAAATTGCTATATTGCCCAGCTCGACCTTTCCCAAACCTCAACCTAACCCTAACCCATGTCCTAGCCCTAAAATGTCAGCTTTGAAGGAGCGAGGTCCAGCCAAAAAATCTTCCCTGTCATGGTTAGAAACTCAAGTTTGCCGTCACAACGTTTTGGATTGGATTGGCTCATTTAGATAGGAATGTGAGGGAGTAAAAGGAGCTGCCTGGAGTCACTTACGATTAACGCCAGTGACATGCAATTAAGCCCGAAAACACCGGGGTTGACATGCAGCTCTGTACGCTTGTGAGGAGAATCAATAAAGACTAAAGATAATTTATCACACCATTTTAAAAACAGTCAGTGATTAGGAAATCTATATTTTTCTGTATGAATTGTATCTCATGAACTGCATTCAAAGAAAATATTCTCTTGTAAGCATATACACATGTAACACACACACACACACACACACACACACACACCCTCCAGATACATCTTTAATTCAAGTGTTGACCAGATTGCTCTTGTTCTTGCTCGTGCCACTGATCTGATTTGCTTTAATCTGCTCAGTACACAAGCAGAAGAACAGAGGAAGCATGTGGCAAAAAGAGCATGGGAATAAGAGCGTGTTCGAGAAAGACAGATTTGATATTATGAGTGAGAAATGGCAAGAATGACAAACTATCAGGAAATTTGCTCACACAGAGACATATACAATGGCACATTGATGCAAGGACAGACAACTGGATCAGGACAGACTCTTGATAGTCAAAACCTACCTCTCATTTTGCCTAGCCAGTGTTTCAGTCCAATCAATCAATGATTAACAAACTGTTAAAACGGTCAGTAACTCTGCCCGCCATTCCTGTTGCATAATGAAACCTCTTGCCTTTACATACACACATCCCCTTACACTCATCGCTTGGAAATATGTTCAAAATAAATGAAAATGAAACAAAGTCGTTGCAAGGCTAACTGTAAATATGACCATAAACATGCTACCGTTTGCAGAAGTCTGAAAAGGGAACTCTGGGTTGAGCTTCTCCATGGCTGACCTGTCTTGCACTACTGGGGGAAAAAAAAGCAGTTTTCTGATGCTGAACCTTGGCTTGAGCAATCAGCTCAACATTGCTATAACCAAGTGTCTGCAAACAATGCAGCGGACGCAATATATGCAGATTTGTCCTGCTATGAACCACCCAAATCACGCAACTATTTTCGTTAGGCAGAGTAATGAAGAGTTCACAACATATGACAGCTTACGTCATCTGATGTTCCCTACGAGTGTGTGTACAGTATGCATATGTGTTTATGTATGTGTGTTATTATGTGTGTGTGTGTGTGTGTGTGTGTGCGTGCGCGCACATATGTATATCGCCACACACACGCGCTCTCAAACATACACACACAGCTTGTACAAGTTTTTTTTTTTAGCTCATTTGTTATCCAATTCAGCAATGCACTTAAAGCGTACAGACATACACTGTCACCTTGAACACACTTTACCCTCCTTCCTCCCCTCTACCCACCACCAAATACAGCTCATAAAACCTGCTTGCATTTCAAGGTCACGTTAAGTAATAGTAAGATTAATAATAGTGGCAATAAAATAATAAAAATAGAAATAGTAACAGTGAGAAAGCAGGGTACAGGAGGAGTGGACAGATAGTAGTGTACAAAAAGACAACACTTTGAATAATCCTCTAGAATCAGGCATAATTATACTCTTAACAGGTCTCTATCATTTATCAAATATGAGTTTGTGTAGGCATGTAGGTTTCTGTAAGACATGTAGGTCAGGTGAATCGGCCATACTAAAACTGTCCCTAGGTGTGAATGTATCTGCCCTGTGATGGACCAGTGGCCTGTCCAGGGTGTCTCCCCGCCTGCTGCCCAGTGGCTGCTGGGATAGGCTCCAGCATCCCGCGACCCTACTCAGGATAAGTGGCTTGGATAATGGATGGCTGGATGGATGGAGTTTCTGTAAGTCTAAGTAATGAGTGATCTGTTCCATACAGTACAATTCCCATAGTTTTTCTAACCTGATCACATGAATAGGGGGATCTGGATCTAGCCAATGGCTAGTGAGACATTTGATAACTGCATCAAATAGAATCTGAAGAATATAAGTATGTGCTCGTTTTTCAATGCCGTCTGGTATCACTCCAAGTAATGCTACCACGGGGTCCCTAGGCAAGTCAAAGTTGAAAACATCCCTGAGCATGACATATATGTCGTCCCAATAGGTCCTAAGCTTTGGAATGTATGCACATAGTTAGCTGATACCTCCCCACATGCCCTCCAGGAAGCACCAGACATAGATGCACCAAATTTACATGTTATATGAGGTACTAGAAGAACCCCGCTACAATGTAGCGGTTTGGTTATCCACCCGTCTAAATCTCCCTCCTCTTCATCCTGCCAGCTAACCGCCTTCCCCCTGCCCCTAAACCCCCCCACTCCAACTCCCTCCCCCCAAATGCTCAGATTCATCTGAAATGCCGAGAAAAGTGGTTTTTAGCCATTTTTTGAAAAATGCATATTTTGCATATTTATGCATAATTAATTATTCATAATTTTAATGTTCTGCTATTTTTATAGGCGCCCCTGATCATCCACAATAACCTCCAGAAAGAATCAAGGCCCCAAGTACTTTAGTTTGGCCGTTTATAGACTCTCACACAGACACACACCACACACCAGACACACATTGTGAAAATACAGGAGTAGATTATAAAGAAGCATATAATAGGTTTCCATCTAAACTCTCTCTCCATGTATTTGATCTGGTGACTATGTGGGCCCCTGAGCAGATGTTATTCCAGGTCTCTGTGGGAATTGGTTCTGATAATTGTAGTTCGTTTTCCCATTTTGTCTTAATATAGTGGGAGTCATTCTCATCTATTGTTAGAAAAGCACCATACATACCAGAAATGGTTTTGCTCATCGGATTATTAATTTGTAGAATAATCAGCTGCCTTTCAATAGCTTTAGCAACTTGGATCTTATCAAGGTCACCTTTTTTTGCATAGGAAATGTCTAAGTTGTAAATATTTATAGACATCTGTCTGCGGAAGGTTAAATTCCTTTTATTTGTTCAAAAGACTTCATAGTTGGCCTTACTTGATCAAAGAGCTGGTGCAAATAAATTAAGCCATATTTTGATGAGTTCCTAAAACTTGTGTCCATGTGGGAGGGAATAAAGTCCTTTATGGACCCGATGGGAATAAGGGCTAAAATAGGGATGGGTAAATCAAGTTTTTTTTGTACTTCTTTCCAAATTTTAATGTGAATTTACTCCAGTTGTTCATGTTGCAATCTCTCACAGTAAGTCCTATGAAGGGCAATTCTGTTAATTTATGCTGGCAAGCTGATTCCATTACGTTCAACCACCTACTGTCTACATCGTTGTTGATCCATACAGGGAATAGTTTCAGTTGAGCGGCCCCAGAATTACATCTCATAGTTAGGGAGCGCTATACCTCCCTCTTCCTTTGAGAATTGCAGTATTTTATTTCTGACCTTTGGGCGCTTCCTCTGCCATAAAAAAACAAGAGGTGAGACAATCTAACATGCGGAGTGTACAATTAGGTATTTTAAAAGGGATACAACAGTATACATATGGTCTCCATTCTCCCCAAAATGGATAAGGGTAGTGTGCCACCTATCTAGTTCATCTTTTATAATTCTGAGCAATTTCTCATAATTGGCCTGGTAAAGTTTATCTAGTGTGGGGGTAATCTGATTCCCCAGATATATGATGCTCACTGCTGGCCATTTGAATGCACTATTGACTTTAACCATTTGGGGAATGAGTCCACTTATGTCCATAGCCTCTGTTTTATCAACGTTAACCTTGTAGCCAGAAAAGAAACCATACTGTTCAATGCACTTTTATAGCAGGAATGGAACTAGAAGGATTTGTGCAGTACAATAAAACATCATCTGCATATAGCAAAACTTTGTGTTCTTCTCCATCAGCTATAATTCCCTGTATTCTAGTGTTATCCCTTATCATCTGTGCAAATGACTCAATACATAGGGCAAATAATAATGGAGACAAGTTGCAGCCCAGATGAGTTCCCCGCTCTAGATTGAAGGCGTCCAACGTATGTACATTTATTCTCACTGAAGCTAGTAGTTTAGAGTATAAGATTATGGTCCACTGAATAAATTTGGCCCCAAAATCCAGCCTACTTAAAGTTTTAAACATGGTAAAATGCCTTCTCTCCATCCAACAATAAAACCATGCCCCCCACCCACCCCCACCAGAGTGAGCATGAGCAATGATGTTGAAAAGCCGATGAATATTATTACTGGAGTACTGCCCTGTGTTAATCCCTGTTTGGTCAGGATGAATAATACAAGTTATAATTTTGTTGACTCTCCTAGCCAGAATAGAAGCAAGGATGCAATGATCTCCATTTAGTAAAGAAATTGGCCTATATGAGCTGCATTGTGTTGGGTCTTTACCCGCCTTTGTTATTATCACAGTAGTTGCATCCGACCATGTGGGGCAATGGTCTCATTTTCCAAAGCACAGTGATAGGTGTCTGACATAAGAGGGGACAACACTGACTCAAATGTCTTATAGAATTAATTTACAAAGTCATCTGGGCCTGGACTTTTGTTATTCCTTAGAGTCTGCATTACCTCCTTTATTTCCCAGTCTGCTATGGGTTCGTCCAAATGGGAAGCCAAATCGCCTGAGAGTTGTATAAAAATTTTCCCTGAAGAAAAGTTTTGATCTCATTTTTGTCAGAACATGTACTAGAATTTGTATATAATGTAGGGTCATACCAAATAGTTCGAAGCTTCGACGCTTCATTCATAATGATGACATTCGAATTCTAAATCAACATTCAAATGTTGGACAGCTTTTTTGTTGTTGCATGTCTATTCATTCTATTTAAACCAATGGGGTATTTCTGCACAGTTGCAGATATCTCCATTTGCTTGGCACCCCGCACTCCATCAAGATGTCATCACTTTCATACCAACAACTTAAGATGTCAAAGAAATCGTCAGTTTGGAAGCACTTTAAGATTGCCGATGATGATACCATTTCTGTCGTAGCGTAATGTTGCTATAAGCCTAAGGGCGCAATTATTATTTCATCATTATTCTATGCCATATTGGATTAGCCTACATGTATTTATGTTGACGAGTTATATTCATTAAAGAAAGCTGATTTATTAAAAAAAAGACTAACTCATTTAATCTGATAAATCACTTTATTCAAATTGAGGATTTTTTTGAGGATTTTTTTTAAGGGTTTTTATGATGACATCATAAAATATGATGAGACATTCAATGCTTCATTCAATAGACCCTCCAAATGTAGAAAAACGACATTCAGTACAGCCCTAATATAATGTCTTATAAATATCAGCAAAAGCCTCAGCAATTTGTTGGGGTTTAGTCAGAAACTGATTTGGTCTTGGTGACTTAAACGTTTTCATTGCATTAGAAACCTGTTGCTTCCTTAAGCGGAAAGCTAGTAGTTTACTTGCCTTTGAGCCATGTTCATAATATCTTTGTTCGGCAAATCTCTCTCTTTTTATTTTTTTTGGATTTCACCCCCTTTTTCTCCTCAATTGTATCCGGCCAATTACGCCAGTCTTCTGAGCCATCCCAGTCACTTGCTCCACCCCCTCTGCCAATCCGGGGAGGGCCGCAGACTACCACATGCCTCCTCCGATACATGTGGAGTTGCCAACCACTTCTTTTTACCTGACAGTGAGGAGTTTCACCAGGGGGACGTAGCGTGTGGGAGGATCACGCTATTCCCCCTAGTTCCCCCTCCCCCCCAATAGGTGCCCCGACCAATCAGAGGAGGCGCTAGTGCAGCGACCAGGACACATACCCACGTCCGGCTTCCCACCTGCAGACGTGGCCAATTGTATCTGAAGAGATGCCCGACCAAGCCGGAGGTAACACGAGGATTCGAACCGCCGATCCCCATGTTCGTAGGCAATGGAACAGACCGCTACGCTACCCGGACGCCCCATTATATCTTTGTTTGACAAATCTTAGCTGTCCGTCAATTCATAGAACAAACAGTCTAGGGTCCTGCGAGCTCCCCTCAAAGATGTCAATAAAGCTGCTGTGGGTTGTGCTTTATGCTGCTCTTCTAACCGCTTTATTTTATCTCCCAATTCTGCTCTCCTTTGATTGTTTCTCTTCTTTTTTTGCGGTGATGTAGGAAATAATACGACCCCTGAGATAACCTTTTGCACAGTCCCACAGTATAACCGGTGATGAGTCTGCATGCGTGTTGACATGCACATCAAGTTGGAGCTCAGCTTTAACACACTCTGCAAGCTGTACAAGTTTAATTGGAATGACAGGTGTACGTTATTGTCTTCCAGCAAACCAGTTTGAACAGAACAGCATCTGTTCACCAAAGTGTTTCAAATGCCTTTTATTGAATGCTTATTAATATAACGAAACTATATTTGAAAATGAGGAATGCACTTTAGCTGATTAACCTTTTCCTGTCAAGGAAAGGGTTTCGGTGAATTGATACAACAACCATGCTTTGAGCTGATTGGATGGCCATGTGAAAAAAATCATCACATAAAATTGTGTAATGATGACCCCTTATATTTGAAATGCAACAAATGCAAGGCCAGTAAGTCCTTAGCAGTGGCCGGTGCTCCTGCATGCTTGGTGTTGGAGCAATGAGTTGAAATCTGACAGGTGTTTCTCGGTGACACATTGGTAACATGTAGTATTTCTAAAATTCACAAGAGGCATTAGTGACAGTAAAAGTCTTTGCTGACTAACTACAATAACACAACGCATATGGAATCTGCTGAAGCACACCATAATAAACTCTCGTGGGGTAAAATGCAAAGCAAAGGACAATTACAGCAAGATAAAAGAAAAAACAAACTAGTTCAGCCATTTCTCACCTTAATTATTAACACAAAGGCCAGCATGCACAAAAACACATACAAGCAGACATGCATTCAGAGGTGTACACATACATTAAACACACATATATGGAAGCACACATGCACACACCTCTGTCCATTCTTGCTGGCAAACATCAGTCGATGACAGAGGAGAGTTTGTACACAAAACCCTCGCTCTTATTGTAACGGTGGCACAAGTACTGTGTGTAAATGCTTATAGCTTTGTGTACGTGTGTGTGTGTGTGTGTGTGTGTGTGTGTGTGTGTGTGTGTGTGTGTGTGTGTGTGTGTGTGTGTGTGTGTGTGTGACATACGCAGTGTAACAGACAAGAGTCTGCTAACCCTTACGGCGAAGCATAGGGATTAGCCGTTTTGGTTGAACCACCCAGACCTTTTTGGGATTAACCCTGCCTCATCCCCTAATCCAAGGGCTAACCCCAGATTACAACCCCCTGCCAGACTGTCTGCCCCATGTCATGACGCACTGGGCAGGGGCACATAGACAATCGTGTTGTGGTGGTGTGTTTGTGTGTGAATGTGGCAGGGAGTGTTTATATGTGTGTGTGAGTGTGTGTGTGTGTGTGTGAGTGTGTGTGTGTGTGTGTCTGTGTGTGTGCATGCGTGCGTGTGTGTGAGTGAGTGAGAATATCTGCATGAGTGTTTATGTGTGCATGTGTTTATGGGAGGATTGGTGTTAAAAAGAAGAGAGAGAATATTAAAGACAATAAAAGTGATGCGTAGAGAAAAAATGCTGGGGAGGATGATCAGTGGTAAGGAATAATATATGCGACACATGATTAAGAGAGAGTGAAAAGGAGGAAGGTGGCGCCAAGGTCTGGGATGAAGAGAGAGAATGTGCGGAGAACAGAAGAAATGAGGAAGAGTGCTGTAACTGCGGCCTTGTGATGGCCTGGCGGCCTGTCCAGGGTGTCTCCCCGCCTGCCGCCCAATGACTGCTGAGATAGGCTCCAGCATCCCCGCGACCCTGAGAGCAGGACAAGCGGTTCAGATAATGGATGGATGGATGGATGGATGTTGTAACTGCAGGAGCTGTAAATGGAAGGAGCAAGGAGAAAAGTTGAAAGGATAGGTGAGAGGGGGTGAAGTCTACAATGAGCGACAGCTGAAGAAAAAAGAGGGGGAAATATACAGGGAGGAGGAATGGGAGAGAGCACACTGTCGGGGAAAGGGCAGAGAAAAGCAGTAAGGGGGAAATAGATGGGAAGCCACATGTACCCAGGAAGAGTGGTGAATGGGAATTAACAGAGGGGGGGGGGTGAGACAGAGAGAGAGAGAGAGAGAGAGAGAGAGAGAGAGAGAGAGAGAGAGAGAGAGAGACAGAGAGAGAGAGAGACAGAGAGAGACAGACAGCGAGAGAAAGAGAGTGAGAAAGAGAGAGATGGAATTCAGAAACATGAGAGTAAAATGGAGAGGGCTAAAGAGGAAGAAGAAGAGGGAAAGTGCTCATTCATCACACAAGCGCAGACTGTGCGCGCGCACAAACACACACACACGATGTAAAAACAGAGTAGCGGAAGGGTATGACCACTTCTTCACACCGCTGTATAGCTGTGAGCTGCAGAGGAAGAAGTGCTTGCCTCCCTTCACACCATCGTGCTGCATGCACCACTGCCCCCTTCACCCACACAACCACACTCACTGCTCTGCATATCCACCTGCCCTTAAAGTTTGAGCCAATGAGGCCGAGCATCAATCCATCATCCAAACCACTTGTCCTGCTCTCAGGGTCGTGGGGATGCTGGCGCCTATCCCAGCAGTCACTGGGCAGCAGGCAGGGAAACATCCTGGACAGGCCACTAGTCCATCACCGGACCAACACACACACACACACACACACACACACACACACACACACACACACACACACACACACACACACACACACACACACACACACACACACACACACACACACACACACACACACTCACACCTAGGGACAATTTGGTATGGCCAATTCACCTGACATACATGTCTTTGGACTGTGGGAGGAAACTGGAGCCCCCAGAGGAAACCCACGCAGACACGGGGAGACCATGCAAACTCCACACAGAGGATGACCCGGGACGACCCCCAAGGTTGGACTATCCTGGGGCTCGAACCCAGGACCTTCTTGCTGTGGGGCAACTGCACTAACCAATGCGCCACCGTGCTGCCCGTATTTAATTTTCTCTATTTTAATTCTCTATTTGGACTTCTACTTTCAGTTGTGATCAAACAAATCCTCCATATTGCTTGTGCCTTTTGAAGATGCACTCTGAACAAGTTACTCTTTTTGAGTATTGTAACTGAATATGTTACGAATTACATTGAGGACAATGTATTCAGACACGAAACACATTTTTCAAAGTATTCTGACCAACCCCGCTTTTAGGTGCTGGGAGAAAGTGGCACCCCAGCCAATGGATGAAGAAGAAGAGAGGGAAGGAGAAGATGGCAACTCTGTTGGGCTGCAGTACCTTCTAACTCACTCCTGTTGAAAAAAAAACAAAATGTGAGGGGAGTCTCCTTGACTGCAATCAGGGAGACCCATGAAGCTCCGGCATGCTGCCTTCCTGCTCAGGTCACCAGCACAGGTCACAGACGCTGTCGTCAGAGCCTACCAAGCAGCGCGGACATGTGAAGCTGAAGACATTCTGCGGGGCTTACCTTTATGAGGCCAAGCACATAAAGCAAATACAGACTTGAAGAAGAAGGACTCTTAGATGTCACTCAGCTTGGTTTGGTATAGAAAGCAGTGTGCACACACAATGGTAAAACTCAAGACATGACATTGATTGGTTGGTGTTCGTTACAGTAAACTAAGCAATGCAAATGCTAACTGCACAGTCCCCACTGTGACACAGACAGGGTGACAAAAAGTAGGTGAAAGATTTTAGCATCTTAAGATATCTTGTGGCTAATGCTAACTGCTGCCTCCACAAAACACACACACACACACACACACACACACACACACACACACACACACACACACACACACACACACACACACACACACACACACAGAAAATCATCCTCACACCACTGGCTACCTTCGTCCTGCATAGAACCCTGCAGCACCAAGGGTGCAGATCTCATACAACTTGGGGGGGGGGGGGCATAAACATGGAATTTTTTTCAACATTATTTTCTGTATTTTCTTATATATTTATATATGCAATAATGAAAAATGGGTGTTAATGTGGGCTACTGGAGGCTATAATGCATAATTTCACAGTAGCTAGGTAATGTGAGCTGGCACACATTTAAAAAGCTAAATAAACGTTTATGGGTGCCATGCTATTGTTCCGACAGCTCATTATTCCGAAACCCCAATAGTCCAAAGAATGTTTCATTGGACCGAAAGGCCGTTTGTCTGACAGCCCATTATCCCAAAAACAAATGCCCACTGCTCCGAAGGCCTGTTGTTCCGAAAGTACACATTCTCCCTGGAGTTGTTAGTTCAATGACTGCCGGTATTACACCAAAATCTGTAACCCGTCAGATTACACTGGAAAACAATTTTTTTTCAAACGTTTTGCTTCCTGAAAAAATTAGAGATTATGACAATGTGATTATAGTCGATGTCAAACTGAAGACAAAAATAATTTCTGATTAGCTGTATCACGTAGGAATTTGGAAAAACATTAAAATAACTTTTATTGAATTTAACATGTTTAATTGCATAATGGTGCTGACACATTGTGTTAGTTCAACTGAGCTTAAAATGTTTTGCAGCTGATTTTCGTTTGTACTCAGCATCTGGTGCCTCTCGTGTCAGTGGCCAACTATAGTCTGCCAGCATTGATGGATTCCAGTTGCCCCAATACCTCTTTTCCACGGTCACAATGTCCTGGTGAAACCTTTCACCATGTTCGCCACTGGCTGCACCAAGATCAGCAGGGAAGAGGTCAAGTGTGAATACAGAAAATGAATTTTCTGTGACATGTTGCACTTCATGGTTTTGTGTGCTTCAAGCATGTTGTCAAGAAGCTCAGTGTAGTTTGGTGCTCTGTGGTTGCCAAGAAAATTCTCAACAACATCCCTAAATGCCTCCTTCCATGCTATTTTCTCTGGCCCCACTAGCAGATCTTCTGACTGTCACTGATGGCCTGTCTGATTTGTGGACCAACAAAAAATGCCTACCTTAATCTTGGCATCGGTTATTCTCGGAAACATCTGTCTCAAATAGCGAAATCCATCAGCCTCTTTGTTCATTCCTTTCACAAAAATTTTCATCAATCTGAGTTTTATATGAAGAGGAGGCAGAAATATATTTGCCGGGTCGACAAATGGTTTATATGCCAAACTTTTCTGCCCTGGAACGAAATGCTTACGGAGCAGCAGTTCTTTTTAATGTAATGTGACTCTTTAGCACGGCTATCCCATTCACAAAGGAAACAACAGTACTTTGTATATCTGAGCTGCCTTCCTAGTAGCAGTGCCAATACTTTTAGATCACCACAGATGTTCCAGTCATAGTTGTTGTACTGTATGTGTTTCAACAACAGTTCCATGTTATTGTAGGTTTCTTTCATGTGTACTGCATAGCCAATGGATACTGAAGAGTGGACATTGCCAGTGTGTAACAGGACAGCTTTCAGGCTTAACTTTGACGAATCTATAAAAAGACGCCATTGGTGGAACGCTCTGATGGCCGAGCGGAATAAACCGCCGTTCTTGCAATCCGCTCGTCATGTGGCTGGGAGGTTCGTATCCCAGACTCGCCGTAACCGGTCATGGCCAGAGCGTCCACGGGCTAAGGCATTCATTAGGCCACCCTTACCCCAGGGGTAGTGGGTGTAGATCGGTGTAGTGTTCAGGGACTCGTCGTTCTCCAGCGACCCCTCTGCCCCATCTGGGTGCCTGCAGCCAAGCAACCGAAAGCATTCTCCTTAGGTCTCCTTCGCGGCCTGAAGGTGATGCAATCCAGGCGAAGCTTCAGCGTGTAAAATAGCGAGAGCAGCTGACACGAGTTTGAAGGAAGCTGGTGTTACGACTATCTCCTTCCTGTGGAAACATGAGCCAGGGGAGTTATTCGACAAGCGTTCCGGCCATATGCCATTGGGTTAATCGGGTGGGATAAGGGGAAAAACTAGAAATAAATTTATAAGAAAAAAGATGCTATTGTTGTGGATCATGCACGCAACCCAAAGCCATGAACAATCCATCAATGTCAGTGCAGAAACAGAAGTTGTCAACCTGCATAAATAAGTTTGTCAAATGTTCTTGACGGTTCTGAAAGAGAAATTGTACCTGGTGACAGCAAACCCCATCCTTGCAATCTTGAACCAAGTAGTTCTGCTTTAGCTTTTGACAAACCTAAGTCCCTGGCAGGTCATTTAATTCTGGCTGTGTTATCAGATGAGGATAACCAGGCATAAAGGGTCCAACATGTGGATCAGTGTCATTTTCCACATCTGGTTCATGTGTTGTGGCATCTTCATCTGCCTCATCTAGGCTCCATGTCTCTGGTGGCTTCGGTACTGGCGAACTGTCATCATGTGGCACTGGTCTCATGGTTGAAGGCAGGTTGGGGGGTATTCAATAGATTTCTTATTTTTAGTAGAGAAGCCAGATACATGGGTCAGACAGAAGTAACAGTCTGTCACGTGATCTTTCTTTTCTCACCATATCATTGGGACTACAAATGGCATTGACTTCCGAGTACTTCTGAGCCAAGCCCTCAGGTTGACTGCACATGTTGCACAACAAATGTGTGGAGCCCAGGGTTTGTCTTGGTCACCAATTTTACATCTGAAGTAGAGCTCGTAGGATTTCTTGATAAGTGCAGTCATGGTGCGTCTTTGAGCCTTAAGCGTGTACTCACCACAGATGTAACAGAATGTATCACGGCTGTTGCAACATTGACGAGACATTTCTGCTGTATTAAATCTTCCTTAAGACAATAAATCCTTTTGTTAAGTTTACTCACTATGCTATTGCCTGAAGAACATGTGCATCAACATGCATCCAAACAGCATGTGTAAATGTGAGCAGCTTTTATAGCCTGTCTGTTAGCATCTAACCTGGCTAAACATGCCCAGGCATGCCTAAGACAACATCTGCATAGCACCCACACTGAGTGCATGTCCAGGCATGCTTGGACTGACCAAAACAGCTTGCTTTGTGGGCAATATACTAGTAGACTTAAAATATGAAAGGAAATCACAAAAATATGTTATATCTACAAAACAGTATTTGATAGGAAAATTTTAAGGTGATTTTTGCAATGAGCAGCCCAAAATCCATAAAGTACACCCAAATGTGTTCAGGAAGCAAAATCTTTGTTGTCCAGTGTTATGTGACCCAGCCCTTAAAATGCACTATTTCGGCCATTGCCCCAGATAATAATCCAAATCTTAACCACACCAAACCCACGTCAACAATTAACTGTCTCCAACAGAATGCCTAATCTTAACCATTTCTAATTTTATGCCTACATTTAACCACATCAATCTGACTGTCGTATCCTGTCTGAAATAGCATGTTTTAAAAGCATGGTCACAATTTGAGGGGTCACAGATTTCAGTGTAACACCCGCCCTGTCCAGTGTCATTGTGAATCATTGATCTGAACTGGCCAGAGGAAAATACAAGAAGGTTGACATTTCTGCTGAAGTAGAAATGACATTCTTACAATTAAAAAAAAAATCATTACACCTCCTATTCACGTGAATTAGTAGTAAACGGTATCTTCGTGTTTGCACATAAAATACACTAAGATATTAAGGGCAAGGAACTCCAGGGAGAGTGTGTATTTTCAGAACGATGGGCCTTCGGAGCAGCGAGCTTTTGCTTTTGAGATAATGGGCTGTCGGACAAATGGCCTTTCGGTCCAATGGGACATTTTTTGGACTATTGGGATTTCGGAATAATGGGCCATCGGAACAATGGGCAGTCCCCTGTTTATGTTAGCTAGACGATCTTTACCATGTTAAGATGTAGCTCCTTCACATCCACTTCAAACACTCACCATTAGAAACCAAAATGAGTCTCCGAATTTTTAAATTAATATAACTACAATTTCAACGCCTGTCTCAAATAATGGCCTGTCTCTAATAAAGGCTGGGTGTGCTACGCTGTTCAAACAAATACATACCCGGGCAATTATTGGAAGTTTTACGGGTATGATCAATGTAACATTTGCTAGCAAGCTAGCTCAAATATGGATCTGGCTGGGGATAAGTTAATTCACTTAAGACAGAAAACAGTCTTGTTACGTTTCTACACCTTTTCTTCTGTTGACGAGTAGACTTTAACTTTGTTTGAACAAAGTTACTCACAAGGCATCTGTCACAGGACTAGCCTATGGTCCTAGCAGTTACCAGTCACACCAGCCACTAGACTCACTCACTGAAGACGCAGTTCTGATGTGCTACAGAGATGGAATCTGGTAAATAATTTAGAAATAATTTTTTTGAGGTAACAACTTCATGTTTTTCCAGAAGTTGGAGGGCACATATCCCCTCCAACCCCCCCCCCAGGATCTGCTCTCAAGGTCTGAGGACGATGCAAACGGAAGATATCTAAAATAGGACACAGTATGTAAAAGATGTGCTGTAGAGGAAAAAAAGAAGCTGAAAAGAATAAAAAGCTGAAGCAGAAAAGGTGGATGATGTTAAGGTGTAGTCAACAGTGCCTACCTATGGAGTGTTCAATTTTCACCGCCACACAAGCCTCCTTGTCAGCACTGTCGTACTGGAAACAGCTGGGTCTGCCTTTCTTTTCTGTAACGACAAAACACCATATTCAACGCTCAAGGTATCCAGCACACTTGCTGCAGCGTGCAGGCGAGCAAGAGGTCACTGGAAGATGTGAAGTTATTTTAAGATTCGGCTACCGTCTGACAGAAGAGGGGCAGGAACCTTAAGCAGTTCCAATCGACTCCATGATTAATTTAAGAGGGGTGCCCATGTGATACAAAAAAGAGGATGAAAATGAAGAGAGGGGGGGGGGGACAGAAAGTGAGGAATCAAGTGGGAAAGAGCGGAGGAGGGACAGATGAAAAAGAAAAAAAGGAAGGGGGTAGGAAAGAGACATGAGGAGGGATGGTGGGAAGAAAAAAATGAGTGGGAAATTGGGATGCTATTCCCTCGAGATTATTTCTGAAATACCCCCACCCACCACCTACCCCACCTCACCTCCCCCCGCCGTTGAAACAACAGCCAAGAAAGTGTTCTGAATATACACGAGAACGCAGATGTTCAAATATGGACCAAAGGCCAGCAGATCCCAGTGCTGGTAGCTGCACTTAATGTTATCAGGCTAATTTTATATTTGTTTAGAAATGTAAAAGAAAAAAAAAGGAATATCCCTCTTCCCCTCAGAGCTTATAAGTCTAATTAGTCTGACTGTGATATGTAGGGCATCCTCATTGGGGAGAGCTAACATTTTCTCCACACAGCTGTTAAATATGCACATAAAAGATTAAAGAGAAAATAGCAACGCTAGTAAAAACTATGATGGGCTCACACACACACTTGCATACTTACAGAAAACACATGCACGCACACTGATATGCAGGCACACACACACACACACACACACACACACACACACACACACACACACACACACACACACACACACACACACACACACACACATCTAAAACAAGCTGCTAGCCAAAGCAGTATGTCGCAAGAGTACAAGTAAGCAAAGTTATACGTCCATAACCTGGCCACATTAGACCCATTAGGCACTCTTAGATCTGGTCAAATCCACCATGCAGCAGGAATGATGATGCTTTGAAAAACAGCAGACAATCTCAGTGTGGGTCTAACTGAGAGGAGGTACAAATTAATGTGCCAGTTTGTGTACATGTATATGTGTACACGTGAATGGGTGGGTTGCTGTTTGTGTGTGTGTGTGTGTGTGTGAGAGAGAGAGAGAGTAGTGGAGGGGGGTTACAATATCCTGGCTCAGGGATTAAAGCAAAGCTTTCTCCACCCTCCATCTGGACTCCTCATGACAGGTCTGCCTGCTGTTCTCATGCACTAACAAATGTGCGCGCGCACACACACACACACACACACACACACACACACACACACACACACACACACACACACACACACACACACACACACACACACACACACACACACACACACACACACACACACAGTAGATGAACCCCAATCTCAATCTGCTGCCCATCTTCCTTATTCAGGACAGTGACTATTGTGTACACAAGCTTATCTAAAGCATTACATACATAACAGCCACACACACACACACAGTGACTCTCATTGCCATCTCTAAGCCATGTGACCCATGGACTTATACAGCATGTCCTTTGTTTTATCAAAGTGGGGGATATGTCTCTATGGTAGCATTGAAAATACATTCACACTCAGAGAAAAAAGTAACATACACTATGCCAAAAACAAAAGAATCATTATTACCTACCCTCTTGAAAGAGTGTTAAGTTAATATGAAACCGACTTCATTACTAATACAAAGATTTAATGAACTATGCTGTAACTTTGGAAAAGCACTGCAGAAACACAGTGAGGGAAACCCCACCTCCAGTTTCATGAACCAGTCCTTCCCCAAACTTGAATGGTTAGTTCAGAACTCACCACTAATGTTTCATTTTCACATTCATCCAGTTCAGAGGTGATATTGTGCAACCTAATGATGGTTGCTGCTACCCACTTAGGAGTATATAGTACACAGCAGTACACGATCACCCCACACAGCAAAGAACAGAGGGTGCAGAAAACACTGGGGGATTCAGCAATAAACAACTCTGACCTTTCAAAAGAAAATACACGAATTCTACATGATAGACTGCTGCAGTATGATGTCGGCTTTGCGTGAACTGTGGGTTGCCCTTTTTTCAGTTGAATGAGAATTGTCCCCCTCAACTTGCATTGCATTGCACTGCAGCTGGTAGGCAGTAAAGCAGGGTTCACCAATTAGTTTTCCCCAAGGGCCAAATCATGTCATGCATGCCAAGCCAAGGGCCAAAACATCCGTTGTTTCTTTCCATTGCACAAGCAAAAGTTGTTTTATGTGCAGATGTTGTTGTTGCTGCTATTATGATTATTATTATCGTCATTATTATTCTTATTATCATCATCATCATCAGCAGTAGTAGTAGTAGTAGTAGTAGTAGTAATAACTTTATTTATATAGCACTTTTCTAAAATGTTACGATGTTAGTAGTGATAGTGGTGGTAGTAGTAATAATTTAGGCCTGGGATTCTTAAAGCCTGTGTTGAAGGTCACAAGAAAAAAAATGCACTCTTGAAAAAATAATAAGCCCAACACCAACCAATTAATTATGGAAAAATGAACAAAAATAGATGGATGTTCATTCAGCAATCAGTGAGAGAAGTGAGAGTGACGAGATGAGGGAATCCTTCTGATGTCAGGCCTTTATTCTGTTGTGGCAATCCTGAGGCACTGGCCAAGATGTGTGTTGGAGAGTCAGTTTCTTTCCTGGTTCTTGATTGAGTTCATTGAAGAAAATTATGACTCACATATGTATGTGGAGCGGAAAATTGTGAGTAGGAGCATTGGAATACCTCTCATATCTTTTTTAATCGAGCTTGGGGAACCACGTTGATCAAAAAGTCACTCACCTCAACGTCCTTGTGTTGTGCTTTGAGCAAATTAGATGTTCCTATCTCCAAGACCTCCATCTGAAGGGTTGCCTCATCTATGGCAGGTACCAGCCTTTTGGCTTCTGCAGTCTACTGGCCGTCAGCCAAAACAGAAAACGGCTGTTTCAGGAAGAGGAGGATGTCACCTGAGAGTTTAGGGGAGCTTTCAAATTGTTCCTTGAAGTTTTCTGCCAGACTCATCACGAAATCCTTCATCACTGGATCCTCCTGCAATTTGTTCTTCTCGCAATGCTCCCAAAGACATGGAAAGTGCAAATTTCTCCCATGAATGTCTCTCTCCAAAAGGTTCAGCTTTGACCAGAAAGCTTCAACTGTCTTGTACATGTCTGCAACAGTGTGGTTCTTGTCTTGTAATTACAGATTAAGATGATTTAGTTGAGACATGGTGTCACACAAAAAAGACACATGCCATCACCTTATTGTTACTAAAAACCTCTGATATTCTTGGGCTTTTTGGCTCCGCAGTCTGGATAAAAATGACACAAGCTCATCGCGCAGGTCACACACCCTCTCCAACACATGGCTTTTGCTCAGCCAGCAAACATCATTATGCAGCCAAAGATCCTTGTGTTCCACTAACATTTCCTCCAGCAGTGCTCAGAAAAGGTAATGTTGCAGAATAGAACTCTTGCGAATGAAATTTACCAGTCTTGTCATAGATCCATCACCTCTTTCATTCCCCACATGGTTTAGTGCACAACACTGATTTGTGAATGATGCAATGAAATGCTAAGAGCACTGGTTTAACAACGACAAGCCTGCTTACCAAGTCCTTGTGTTGTTCCACCATTGAGGGAGCCCCATTGGTGACAATGACCACAATTTTGCTCACATCCAAGCCGCCCTTCTAAAAGTACTGTGTTAATTCGTTAAAGATGATTTCCCCAGTTGTGTGTCCAGACAGAGGAAGCAAACAAAGCAGCTCTTCCCAAAAGGACTTCCCATCAAAAAATGTTTGTGAACACAGATACACTTTCGGTTCAGTGACAGGACGAGTCTATGGCTAGTGACATGGCTTCGGCTTTCTTCAAATTGGTGAGTAGATTGGAAAAACACTCCTCTGCTGAAAGTTCTACTCTTCTTTTTGCCATGTTAGCCAACAATAGCACCTGCTTTATTAATCCTTGTTTTTCTCATCATGACTTAAAACTTTGACAACCATATCAATTGCACACATTTTAATCAATTCAGCATCAGCGAATGGCTTCTTAGCTTGAGTAAGGTTCCATGAAACATGCAATGATGCAGCTGTTGCACTCTCTTGTGCCGATGTTGATTTACAGATAGTAGGAATGGAGTGCTGGAAAGGAGGCTCCGACCGATTATTGAATCTCGGATCCAGGAAGAAGATGTACCCCAGGACATGCTGTGGGGGGTGCTGCGGGAGTATGGGGTACCGGAGCAGTTGCTACAAGCCATCCAGTCCTTGTATAACTAAAGTGAGAGCTCTGTCTGCATTCTCAGCACAAAGTCAAACACGTTTTCGGTGGGTGTCGGACTCCGCCAAGGTTGTCCCTTGTCTCCGATTCTATTTGTGATAGTCATGGAGAGGATCTCAAGGAGCAGCCAAGGTGAGGAGTATGTCCATTGTAGGAACTTCAGAATTGCATCTCTGCTCTTTGCAGATGATGTGGTTTTGTTGGCTTCATCAGAATGTGACCTCCAGCGCGCACTGGGGCAGTTTGCAGCTAAGTGTGAAATGGCCAGGATGAGAATCAGCACCTCCAAGACTGAGGCTATGGTTCTCTACCGGAAAATGGTGGATTGCTCCCTCTGGGTTGGGGATCAGTTGTTGCCTCAAGTGAAGGTGTTCAAGTATCTCGAGATCTTGTTCACAAGTGAAGGTAGGATGGAGCAGGAGATTGAGAGGCGGATTGGTGCAGCATCAGCAGTAATGTGGACATTGTACCTGGCCATTGTGGTGCAGAGGGAGCTGAGCCATAAGGCAAAGCTCTCAATTTACCAGTCAATCTTCGTTCCAACCCTCACCTATGGTCATGAGCTTTGGGCAGTGACCAAATGGGTGAGATTGCGAATACAAGCGGCGGAAATTAGTTTCCTCCGTAGGGTGTTTGGGCTCAGCCTTAGAGATAGGGTGAGGAGCTTGGACGTCCGGAGGGAGCTTGCAGTAGAGCTGCTGCTGCTTCACATCAAAAGGAGCCAGTTGAGGTGGTTTGGGCACAGGATTAGGATGCCTCCTGGGTGCCTTCCTTTGGATGTCTTCCAGGCACAACCAGCTGGGAGGCCCAGAACTCGATAGAGGAACTACATGTCCAATATGGCCTGGAAATGCCTTGGGATCCCCCAGGAGGAGCTGGCGGGCGTTGCTGGGGAGAGGGACGTCTGGCGTGCCCTACTTAGCTTGCTGCCACCACGACCCTACCCTGGAGAAGTGGCTGAAGATAAATGAATGAAAGAAACGGAGTGCTTGTGCGATGTTATTATATTTGCTATTTTTGTTTGTGGTGATCAGATTTTGTAGGGTAAGTGGCATTAAAACTGGCAGCATGCATAGTGTTGAATTGCCGCTTGAGAGTATCTGCTTTGCAGACAGCTACAGTCTGCGTGCATATCAAGCATGTTGGCGTGGCAATGACGTGAAATAAAATGAAACTGATCAGACCAGTCAGATTTGAACTGACGGTTTTCCCGGTCAACTTTCTGCTTTTTTTGTGCAGGCCATGTTCTTGGTTTAGGACAGTTATCAAATTTCTGTGACTTATCTAGTGAGTGGCTCTGTCTAGTCAAGGACTGTAGACAACGCAGAATATGTCTTATGTCTACACACACTCTACAGCATAGGTCAAGTGTACGGTGTGGGGGGAGGTCAAAATAAACTAAAGCAACATGCACTTTATTTCACATGTAGCACACTTTATTTCATATGCTATGACAGGTGCGTTAGTGCCATCACTTCTCGGCCTTTTGGCTTAGATCAAGTGTAGGTGCGTTAGTGCCAATGGGTTGGCACGGGCCAGATATTTGGGCCGTGGGCCGCTTATTGGGGTTCAGGGCAGTAAAGCATGGATAAACATGAAAATAATACGTGACAATCGACAATATTAGCAGTAGGTAGGAAATAGAGAGACTTACGAAAAACTATCCCCTTTAACTCCTCATTAAAACAAGATTCTGACCCAAGCATTCATACCCCCCCGACACACACACACAAATTCTGTTCTTTATATCTTGAGCATATTTCTGATGAGTAACTGAGTATCATTAAAACACAGTATTGTGCGCCCAACAGTACTATCATCTCATCTTCTAAGAAAGCTTGATAGATCCAGTAGATGTAGATGTAGTCTGAATATTTAATTTGATTTGGCCCAATCCTAAGACTAGATAACAGTGTTAGTTACTGTAAACAGCAATGGCACCACTGAAGTCAGGATTTGGGATTAACTGAGTATATAGGACCAAGAAGGTTTAGTACTATATGTATTGTGGTTGTTGGCACGACTGTGCTTGCCAAGGCACCAGTATGTTTAACAGTGGCAAGCGTTTTTGTTGACATGGTAGAGTCATGACAGGAATACCTCAACAGTACAGCAGCATGTCCTCCTTAAGAGATACTGGTTGAACTGCCTTTCCAAGGCAGTTAATGAGCTTTGGCTATTACTACAATATCACACCTTGTGTGTG
>NW_026611495.1:0-15000 GCF_029633865.1 Lampris incognitus
TAACAAAACAAACTACTGCCCTGCCGACGCCCCGGGAGGGGGAAAGGCTACGGGACCAGCCCAGACAGAAACCGGGTTCCGAAGGAGTCGCGACCTCGGTCTGCTATCAGCAAACGACACGCGTGAATTCACACATTTTGTGCTCGACTGCGGTCGAAGGATGATGATGATGATGATGATGATGATGATGATGACGTCATGCGTCTCTGGGTTTGGCCTTCGCACAAACCGTCCCGCTTCTACTTCTACTTCTTTCTTTATTTTGTTTTGTTCCTTTTCTTTAATAAAGGGAGTTATGTGCGGGGGCCGGGGCCCGGTGGAGGAGGCCCCGCCGCACGTCTGCCTGATGCTGCCTGACGGGGGCGACTCGCCGGCTGCCAAATCACTGTTCCCACAGCCTGCACCACAGCTTAGCACCCATACTGTCCTGGGGTCGAGGAATACCACACACACACACACACACACACACACACACACACACACACACACACACACACACACACACACACAGCGGAAAGATACTCACAGACACACAAGTCATTTAACCTGATAATCCAGGGATGATACACAGACCTACAAATACTGGCACACACACACAGACACACACCTTAATGCATGCATGCACACACGTGTGTGCTTCAGTTATTTACACAACACACACATTCAAACAAGGGCTGACACACTAAAAAAGACACACACACACACACACACAGACGCAGACACACACAGGTACATGCATGTGCCACTAAACAGACACAGAAGAACAGCAGTCCTCACCAGGAGGTCGTCTCCTTGGAAGATCATCTGATGTCCCTCTCTGTCTCTCCTGTCTCTCCCCCTCCTGCTGTCTCTCTTTGTCTCTCTTCCTGTATCTCTCTCTCTCTCCCTGCTTGTCTCTCACCTCCTTCCTGCGGGCTGTCTGTCTGTCTGTCTCTCTATCGCTCCTTATTTGTTTCTCTTCCTCTCTCTCTATCTTCTTCTTCCTCTCTCTCTCATTCCTTGTCTCTCTCTCTCTCTCTTTGGTGCAGTTTGGGCTGTTTCCAAGGCAACGCACCGAGTCCCATGGTCGCTGTAGGGAGAGAATGCTACCCCCCCCCCCGGCCCAAAAAATGCCAAAAAATCAGTCAGTCCGTGTGTGTGTGTGTGTGTGTGTGCTTTGTAATGTGTGTATCACTGTTTATGCATGTGTTTCTCTCTACACAGCGCTTGTGTGCATGTGTGTGTCTGAGTGTGTCTGAGTGTGTCTGAGTGTGCATGTGTGTGTGTGTGTATGCGAGAGAGTTAGTAGAAAAGAACGAGATTGATTTTCTGTGAGGAAAGACACAAACAGACAGACAGATGGACGGACAGACACACAAAGTTTGTGTGTGTCTGAGAAAGAGAGAGACAGAGTTTGTGTATTAGAGTAAGAGAGATTTTCTGAGAGGAAACAGAGACAGAACTGCAGACAGACAGACAGACAGACAGACAGACAGACAGACAGACAGACAGACAGACAGACAGACAGACAGACAGACAGACAGACAAACTAATGTGTGTGTTGTGGTTATGCGTGTGTTACGGTTGTGCACGTATTGCACTTGTGTGTTGTGGCTGTGCACCATTGCACTTGTGCATGTTTTGCAGTTGTGCGTGTTACGGCTGTGCATGTACTGCGGTGGTGCATGTGTTGCAGTTGTGTGTGTGTGTGTGTGTGTGTGTGTGTGTGTGTGTGTGTGTGTGTGTGTGTGCGTGTGCTGCAGTTGTGTTTGTGCTGCAGTTGTGCATGTGTTGCATTTGTGCATGTGTTGCAGTTGTGTGCGTTGCGTTTCTGGATGTGTTGCAGTTGTGTGTGTGCTGCGCTTGTGCATGTGTTGCAGTTGTGCGTGTGTTGCAGTTGTGTGTGTGTTGCAGTTGTGCGTGTGTTGCAGTTGTGCGTGTGTTGCAGTTGTGCGTGTGTTGCAGCCTTGCCATCAGAGTTGTCTTGTAATTTCTATTCATTCAGCACCAGACTGAGAGGACGAGAGAGCAGCACGATGTGGACAGAGAGAGAGAGACGCAAAGATGTGAACGTATAGTAAATGTATAGGGAGACAAGTGGACTGGAGAGAGAGGGGGAGAGGAGGAGAGAGACAAAGAGGACTGGAGAGAGAGGGGGAGAGGAGGAGAGAGACAAAGAGGACTGGAGAGAGAGGGGGAGAGGAGGAGAGAGACAAAGAGGACTGGAGAAAGTGAGGGAGAGGAGGAGAGAGACAAAGAGGACTGGAGAGAGAGGGGGAGAGGAGGAGAGAGACAAAGAGGACTGGAGAAAGTGAGGGAGAGGAGGAGAGAGACGAAGAGGACTGGAGAGAGAGAGGGAGAGGAGGAGAGAGACAAAGAGGACTGGAGAAAATGAGGGAGAGGAGGAGAGAGACAAAGAGGACTGGAGAGAGAGAGGGAGAGGAGGAGAGAGACAAAGAGGACTGGAGAGAGAGAGGGAGAGGAGGACTGGAGAGAGCGAGGGCGAGGAGGAGAGAGACAAAGAGGACTGGAGAAAGTGAGGGAGAGGAGGAGAGAGACAAAGAGGACTGGCGAGAGAGAGGGAGAGGAGGAGAGAGACAAAGAGGACTGGAGAGAGAGGGGGAGAGGAGGAGAGAGACAAAGAGGACTGGAGAAAGTGAGGGAGAGGAGGAGAGAGACGAAGAGGACTGGAGAGAGAGAGGGAGAGGAGGAGAGAGACAAAGAGGACTGGAGAAAGTGAGGGAGAGGAGGAGAGAGACAAAGAGGACTGGAGAGAGAGAGGGAGAGGAGGAGAGAGACAAAGAGGACTGGAGAGAGAGAGGGAGAGGAGGAGAGAGGCAGAGGACTGGAGAGAGAGGGAGAGGAGGAGAGAGACAGAGGACTGGAGAGAGTGAGGGAGACAGACGAAGAGGACTGGAGAGAATGAGGGTGAGGAGGAGAGAGACGAAGAGGACTGGAGAAAGTGAGGGAGAGGAGGAGAGAGACGAAGAGGACTGGCGAGAATGAGGGCGAGGAGGAGAGAGACAAGAGGACTGGAGAAAGTGAGGGAGAGGAGGAGAGAGACAAAGAGGACTGGAGAGAGAGAGAGGGAGAGGAGGAGAGAGGCAAAGAGGACTGGAGAGAGAGAGGGAGAGGAGGAGAGAGACAAAGAGGACTGGAGAGAGAGGGAGAGGAGGAGAGAGGCAAAGAGGACTGGAGAGAGAGAGGGAGAGGAGGAGAGAGGCAAAGAGGACTGGAGAGAGAGAGGGAGAGGAGGAGAGAGGCAAAGAGGACTGGAGAGAGGGAGGGAGAGGAGGAGAGAGGCAAAGAGGACTGGAGAGAGAGAGGGAGAGGAGGAGAGAGGCAAAGAGGACTGGAGAGAGAGAGGGAGAGGAGGAGAGAGACAAAGAGGACTGGAGAGAGAGGGAGAGGAGGAGAGAGGCAAAGAGGACTGGAGAGAGAGGGAGAGGAGGAGAGAGACAGAGGACTGGAGAGAGTGTGGGAGAGAGACGAAGAGGACTGGAGAAAGTGAGGGAGAGGAGGAGAGAGACGAAGAGGACTGGAGAGAATGAGGGTGAGGAGGAGAGAGACAAGAGGACTGGAGAGAGTGAGGGAGAGAGACGAAGAGGACTGGACAGAGTGAGGGAGAGGAGTAGAGAGACGAAGAGGACTGGAGAGAGAGAGGGAGAGGAGGAGAGAGACAACAGGACTGGAGAGATAGAGGGAGAGGATGAGAGAGACGAAGAGGACTGGAGAGAATGAGGGAGAGGAGGAGAGAGACGAAGAGGACTGGAGAGAATGAGGGTGAGGAGGAGAGAGACGAAGAGGACTGGAGAAAGTGAGGGAGAGGAGGAGAGAGACGAAGAGGACTGGAGAGAATGAGGGTGAGGAGGAGAGAGACAAGAGGACTGGAGAGAGAGAGGGAGAGGAGGAGAGAGACAAGAGGACTGGAGAGAGAGAGGGAGAGGAGGAGAGAGACGAAGAGGACTGGAGAGAGAGAGGGAGAGGAGGAGAGAGACAGAGGACTGGAGAGAGTGAGGGAGAGGAGGAGAGAGACAGAGGACTGGAGAGAGAGGGAGAGGAGGAGAGAGACAGAGGACTGGAGAGAGAGAGGGAGAGGAGGAGAGAGACAGAGGACTGGAGAGAGAGAGGGAGAGGAGGAGAGAGACAGAGGACTGGAGAGAGTGAGGGAGAGGAGGAGAGAGACAGAGGACTGGAGAGAGAGAGGGAGAGGAGGAGAGAGACAGAGGACTGGAGAGAGAGAGGGAGAGGAGGAGAGAGACAGAGGACTGGAGAGAGTGTGGGAGAGAGACAAAGAGGACTGGAGAAAGTGAGGGAGAGGAGGAGAGAGACGAAGAGGACTGGAGAGAATGAGGGTGAGGAGGAGAGAGACAAGAGGACTGGAGAGAGTGAGGGCGAGAGACGAAGAGGACTGGAGAAAGTGAGGGAGAGGAGGAGAGAGACGAAGAGGACTGGAGAGAGTGAGAGTGAGGAGAGGAGGAGAGACAAAGGGACGAATACAAAGAAAAAGAGGAGGAGGAGGAAGGGAGGGAGACAGAAATAAAATTAGGATGAAGAGGGAGAGGAAAATAGTGTGTCTAGACAGGGAACAAGGCTAGACTGAGGGGTGTCTCTTTCTGTCACACACACACACACACACACACACACACACACACACACAGACACACACACAGACACACACACACACACACACACACACACACACACACAGTCTCTCTCCTTTGATAGTGTTTTCAAAAGACTCCCAGAGTAGCAGTGTGTGTGTGTGTGTGTGTGTGTGTGTGTGTGTGTGTGTGTGTGTGTGTGTGTGTGTGTGTTTGTTTGTACATCAGTAATTTGTGGTGACAAACGCTGGTCTTTTCATCGCTCACACGCCAACCTGAAGCCTGGCAGCTCCTTTTTACCCAAAACTCTTTTCCATTTCCCTCCTCATCTTCTTCTTCTCTTCTTCTTCTTCTCTTCTTTTTCTTCTCTTCTTCTTTCTCTTCTCTTCTTCTTTCTCTTCTCTTCGCTGCACCAAACGGTCGCTCAGACTGAAGACGGCGAATTTACCCGGTCTGGTTATTTATTTATTTATTTATTTATTTATTTATTTATTTATTTATTTGGTCTGCAGTGAAAAACACCGCCGCCATGACGTCTCTGAAATTAACACTAAACACACACACACATACACACACACATACACTAAACACACACACACACACACTAAACACACACACACATACACACACTAAACACACACTAGACACACACACACACATACAAACACAAACACACACATACACACACACTAAACACACAGACACACACACACACAGGTGCTACGTGTGTGTGTGTGTGTGTGTGTGTTTGCATGTGTGTGTGTGTGTGTTTGCATGTGTGTGTGTGTGTGTGTGTTTAGTGTGTATGTGTGTGTTTGCATACTCAGGCATGTCACACTGGCATTGGCTTTAAACAAGAGTATTTTCCATGAGCATGCTGGAAAGTTCCTGTGTGGTTGTGTGTAACATGGTGTGTGCAGTTCCTGTGTGGTTGTGTGTAACATGGTGTGTGTAGTTCCTGTGTGGGTGTGTGTAACATGGTGTGTGTAGTTCCTGCGTGGGTGTGTGTAACATGGTGTGTGTAGTTCCTGTGTGGTTGTGTGTAACATGGTGTGTGTGTAGTTCCTGTGTGGTTGTGTGTAACATGGTGTGTGTAGTTCCTGTGTGGTTGTGTGTAACATGGTATGTGTAGTTCCTGTGTGGTTGTGTGTAACATGGTGTGTGTAGTTCCTGTATGGTTGTGTGTAACATGGTGTGTGTAGTTCCTGTGTGGTTGTGTGTAACATGGTGTGTGTAGTTCCTGTGTGGTTGTGTGTAACATGGTGTGTGTAGTTCCTGTATGGTTGTGTGTAACATGGTGTGTGTGTAGTTCCTGTATGGTTGTGTGTAACATGGTGTGTGTAGTTCCTGTGTGGTTGTGTGTAACATGGTGTGTGTGTAGTTCCTGTGTGGTTGTGTGTAACATGGTGTGTGTAGTTCCTGTATGGTTGTGTGTAACATGGTGTGTGTAGTTCCTGTATGGTTGTGTGTAACATGGTGTGTGTAGTTCCTGTGTGGTTGTGTGTAACATGGTGTGTGTAGTTCCTGTGTGGTTGTGTGTAACAGGGTGTGTGTAGTTCCTGTGTGGTTGTGTGTAACATGGTGTGTGTGTAGTTCCTGTGTGGTTGTGTGTAACATGGTGTGTGTGTAGTTCCTGTGTGGTTGTGTGTAACATGGTGTGTGTAGTTCCTGTGTGGTTGTGTGTAACATGGTGTGTGTAGTTCCTGTGTGGTTGTGTGTAACATGGTGTGTGTGTAGTTCCTGTGTGGTTGTGTGTAACATGGTGTGTGTAGTTCCTGTGTGGTTGTGTGTAACATGGTGTGTGTGTAGTTCCTGTGTGGTTGTGTGTAACATGGTGTGTGTGTAGTTCCTGTATGGTTGTGTGTAACATGGTGTGTGTAGTTCCTGTGTGGTTGTGTGTAACATGGTGTGTGTGTAGTTCCTGTGTGGTTGTGTGTAACATGGTGTGTGTAGTTCCTGTATGGTTGTGTGTAACATGGTGTGTGTAGTTCCTGTATGGTTGTGTGTAACATGGTGTGTGTAGTTCCTGTGTGGTTGTGTGTAACATGGTGTGTGTAGTTCCTGTGTGGTTGTGTGTAACATGGTGTGTGTGTAGTTCCTGTGTGGTTGTGTGTAACATGGTGTGTGTAGTTCCTGTGTGGTTGTGTGTAACATGGTGTGTGTAGTTCCTGTGTGGTTGTGTGTAACATGGTGTGTGTGTAGTTCCTGTGTGGTTGTGTGTAACATGGTGTGTGTAGTTCCTGTATGGTTGTGTGTAACATGGTATGTGTAGTTCCTGTGTGGTTGTGTGTAACATGGTGTGTGTAGTTCCTGTGTGGTTGTGTGTAACATGGTGTGTGTAGTTCCTGTGTGGTTGTGTGTAACATGGTATGTGTAGTTCCTGTGTGGTTGTGTGTAACATGGTGTGTGTGTAGTTCCTGTGTGGTTGTGTGTAACATGGTGTGTGTAGTTCCTGTGTGGTTGTGTGTAACATGGTGTGTGTAGTTCCTGTGTGGTTGTGTGTAACATGGTGTGTGTAGTTCCTGTGTGGTTGTGTGTAACATGGTGTGTGTAGTTCCTGTAAGGTTGTGTGTAACATGGTGTGTGTAGTTCCTGTGTGGTTGTGTGTAACATGGTGTGTGTAGTTCCTGTGTGGTTGTGTGTAACATGGTGTGTGTAGTTCCTGTGTGGTTGTGTGTAACATGGTGTGTGTAGTTCCTGTGTGGTTGTGTGTAACATGGTGTGTGTAGTTCCTGTGTGGTTGTGTGTAAAATGGTGTGTGTAGTTCCTGTGTGGTTGTGTGTAATATGGTGTGTGTAGTTCCTGTGTGGTTGTGTGTAACATGGTGTGTGTGTAGTTCCTGTGTGGTTGTGTGTAACATGGTGTGTGTAGTTCCTGTGTGGTTGTGTGTAACATGGTGTGTGTAGTTCCTGTATGGTTGTGTGTAACATGGTGTGTGTAGTTCCTGTGTGGTTGTGTGTAACATGGTGTGTGTAGTTCCTGTGTGGTTGTGTGTAACATGGTGTGTGTAGTTCCTGTGTGGTTGTGTGTAACATGGTGTGTGTGTAGTTCCTGTGTGGTTGTGTGTAACATGGTGTGTGTAGTTCCTGTGTGGTTGTGTGTAACATGGTGTGTGTAGTTCCTGTGTGGTTGTGTGTAACATGGTGTGTGTAGTTCCTGTGTGGGTGTGTGTAACATGGTGTGTGTAGTTCCTGTGTGGTTGTGTGTAACATGGTGTGTGTGTAGTTCCTGTGTGGTTGTGTGTAACATGGTGTGTGTAGTTCCTGTGTGGTTGTGTGTAACATGGTGTGTGTAGTTCCTGTGTGGTTGTGTGTAACATAGTGTGTGTAGTTCCTGTGTGGTTGTAACATGGTGTGTGTGTAGTTCCTGTGTGGTTGTGTGTAACAGGGTGTGTGTAGTTCCTGTGTGGTTGTGTGTAACATGGTGTGTGTAGTTCCTGTATGGTTGTGTGTAACATGGTGTGTGTGTAGTTCCTGTATGGTTGTGTGTAACATGGTGTGTGTAGTTCCTGTGTGGTTGTGTGTAACATGGTGTGTGTAGTTCCTGTGTGGTTGTGTGTAACATGGTGTGTGTAGTTCCTGTGTGGTTGTGTGTAACAGGGTGTGTGTAGTTCCTGTGTGGTTGTGTGTAACATGGTGTGTGTGTAGTTCCTGTGTGGTTGTGTGTAACATGGTGTGTGTGTAGTTCCTGTGTGGTTGTGTGTAACAGGGTGTGTGTAGTTCCTGTGTGGTTGTGTGTAACATGGCGTGTGTAGTTCCTGTGTGGTTGTGTGTAACATGGTGTGTGTAGTTCCTGTGTGGTTGTGTGTAACATGGTGTGTGTAGTTCCTGTGTGGTTGTGTGTAACATGGTGTGTGTAGTTCCTGTGTGGTTGTGTGTAACATGGTGTGTGTGTAGTTCCTGTGTGGTTGTGTGTAACATGGTGTGTGTAGTTCCTGTGTGGTTGTGTGTAACATGGCGTGTGTAGTTCCTGTGTGGTTGTGTGTAACATGGTGTGTGTAGTTCCTGTGTGGTTGTGTGTAACATGGTGTGTGTAGTTCCTGTGTGGTTGTGTGTAACAGGGTGTGTGTAGTTCCTGTGTGGTTGTGTGTAACAGGGTGTGTGTAGTTCCTGTGTGGTTGTGTGTAACATGGTGTGTGTAGTTCCTGTGTGGTTGTAACATGGTGTGTGTGTAGTTCCTGTGTGGTTGTGTGTAACATGGTGTGTGTAGTTCCTGTGTGGCTGTAACATGGTGTGTGTGTAGTTCCTGTGTGGTTGTGTGTAACATGGTGTGTGTAGTTCCTGTGTGGCTGTAACATGGTGTGTGTGTAGTTCCTGTGTGGTTGTGTGTAACATGGTATGTGTAGTTCCTGTAAGGTTGTGTGTAACATGGTGTGTGTAGTTCCTGTGTGGTTGTGTGTAACATGGTGTGTGTAGTTCCTGTGTGGTTGTGTGTAACATGGTGTGTGTAGTTCCTGTGTGGTTGTGTGTAACATGGTGTGTGTAGTTCCTGTGTGGTTGTGTGTAACATGGTGTGTGTAGTTCCTGTGTGGCTGTAACATGGTGTGTGTGTAGTTCCTGTGTGGTTGTGTGTAACATGGTGTGTGTAGTTCCTGTGTGGTTGTGTGTAACATGGCGTGTGTAGTTCCTGTGTGGTTGTGTGTAACATGGTGTGTGTAGTTCCTGTGTGGTTGTGTGTAACATGGTGTGTGTAGTTCCTGTGTGGTTGTGTGTAACATGGTTTGTGTGTAGTTCCTGTGTGGTTGTGTGTAACATGGTGTGTGTGTAGTTCCTGTGTGGTTGTGTGTAGCATGGTGTGTGTAGTTCCTGTATGGTTGTGTGTAACATGGTGTGTGTGTAGTTCCTGTGTGGTTGTGTGTAACATGGTGTGTGTAGTTCCTGTGTGGTTGTGTGTAACATGGCGTGTGTAGTTCCTGTGTGGTTGTGTGTAACATGGTGTGTGTAGTTCCTGTGTGGTTGTGTGTAACAGGGTGTGTGTAGTTCCTGTGTGGTTGTGTGTAACATGGTGTGTGTGTAGTTCCTGTGTGGTTGTGTGTAACATGGTGTGTGTAGTTCCTGTGTGGTTGTGTGTAACATGGTGTGTGTAGTTCCTGTGTGGTTGTGTGTAACATGGTGTGTGTAGTTCCTGTGTGGTTGTGAGATGTACCTAAAGCGACCATGAGCGGTCAAAATGACCGCGCGTCTAGTGTTCATGCAGACTATGATTGATTGACAGGTGTCAGAACACACACAGTGCATCACAGCTTGCTGTGTGTGGGGCTGTGTAGCTGCAGACCGGTCAGTGTCCATGAGGACCCCTGTCCACCACTGAAAGCACCTACAATGGAGATGTGAGCATCAGAACTGGACCATGGAGGAATGGTAGAAGGTGGCCCGGTCTGATGAATCAGCAGTGGTTTGAGGAACACGACCAAGAGTCCAAGGTGTTGCCTTGGTCTCCAAATCCCCCAGATCTCAACCCGATCACGTATCTGTGGGATGTGCTGGAAGAACAAGTCGGATCCGTGGAGGCCCCACCTCGCAACTTGCAGGACTTAAAGGATCTGCTGCTCACGTCTTGGTGCCAGAGACCAGAAGACACCTTCAGAGGTCTTGCGGAGTCCACGGCTGGACGGGTCAGAGCTGTTTTGGTGGCACCAGAGGGACCTACACAATATTAGGCAGGTGGTCTTAATGTTTTGGCTGATCGGTGTGTGTGTGTGTGTGTGTGTGTGTGTGTGTGTGTGTGTGTGTGTGTGTGTGTATGTATGTATACATATGCTCTTGTATGTATGTATGTATGTATGTATGTATGTACATATGCTCTTGTATGTATGTATGTATGTATGTATGTATGTATGCATATGCTCTTATATGTATGTATATGTATATATATATGCTCTTGTATGTATGCATCCACTCTTGTGTATATGTATGTATGTATGTATGTATGTATGTATGTATGTATGTATGTATGTATGTATGTATACATATGATCTTGTATGTATGTATGTATGTATACGCTCTTGTATGTATGTGTATATATATACACATATGCTCTTATATGTATGTATACGCTCTTGTATGTATGTATGTATGTATGTATGTATGTATGTATGTATGTGTGTGTGTGTGTATGTATGTATGTATGTATGTATGTATGTATGTATGTATGTATGTATGTATGTATGTATGTATGTATGTATGTATGTATATGTGCATATGCCCTTGTATGTATGTATGTATGTATGTATGTATGTATGTATGTATGTATGTATGTATGTATGTATGTATGTATGTATGTATACATATGATCTTGTATGTATGTATACGCTCTTGTATGTATGTATATATATATACATATGCTCTTATATGTATGTATACACTCTTGTATGTATGTATGTATGTATATATATACATATGCTCTTATATGTATGTATACACTCTTGTATGTATGTACACTACCGTTCAAAAGTTTGGGATCACATTGAAATGTCCATATTTTTGAAGGAAAAGCACTGTACTGTTCAATGAAGATAACTTTAAACTAGTCTTAACTTTAAAGAAATACACTCTATACATTGCTAATGTGGTAAATGACTATTCTAGCTGCAAATGTCTGGTTTTTGGTGCAATATCTACATAGGTGTATAGAGGCCCATTTCAAGCAACTATCACTCCAGTGTTCTAATGGTACAATGTGTTTGCTCATTGGCTCAGAAGGCTAATTGATGATTAGAAAACCCTTGTGCAATCATGTTCACACATCTGAAAACAGTTTAGCTCGTTACAGAAGCTACAAAACTGACCTTCCTTTGAGCAGATTGAGTTTCTGGAGCATCACATTTGTGGGGTCAATTAAACGCTCAAAATGGCCAGAAAAAGAGAACTTTCATCTGAAACTCGACAGTCTATTCTTGTTCTTAGAAATGAAGGCTATTCCATGCGAGAAATTGCTAAGAAATTGAAGATTTCCTACACCGGTGTGTACTACTCCCTTCAGAGGACAGCACAAACAGGCTCTAACCAGAGTAGAAAAAGAAGTGGGAGGCCGCGTTGCACAACTGAGCAAGAAGATAAGTACATTAGAGTCTCTAGTTTGAGAAACAGACGCCTCACAGGTCCCCAACTGGCATCTTCATTAAATAGTACCCGCAAAACACCAGTGTCAACATCTACAGTGAAGAGGCGGCTGCGGGATTCTGGGCTTCAGGGCAGAGTGGCAAAGAAAAAGCCATATCTGAGACTGACCAATAAAAGAAAAAGATGAAGATGGGCAAAAGAACACAGACATTGGACAGAGGAAGACTGGAAAAAAGTGTTGTGGACGGATGAATCCAAGTTTGAGGTGTTTGGATCACAAAGAAGAACGTTTGTGAGACGCAGAACAAATGAAAAGATGCTGGAAGAATGCCTGACGCCATCTGTTAAGCATGGTGGAGGTAATGTGATGGTCTGGGGTTGCTTTGGTGCTGGTAAGGTGGGAGATTTGTACAGGGTAAAAGGGATTCTGAATAAGGAAGGCTATCACTCCATTTTGCAACGCCATGCCATACCCAGTGGACAGCGCTTGATTGGAGCCAATTTCATCCTACAACAGGACAATGACCCTAAACACACCTCCAAATTGTGCAAGAACTATTTAGAGCAGAAGCAGGCAGCTGGTATTCTATCGGTAATGGAGAGGCCAGCGCAGTCACCAGATCTGAACCCCATTGAGCTGTTGTGGGAGCAGCTTGACCGTATGGTACGCAAGAAGTGCCCATCCAACCAATCCAACTTGTGGGAGCTGCTTCTGGAAGCGTGGGGTGCAATTTCTCCAGATTACCTCAACAAATTAACAGCTAGAATGCCAAAGGTCTGCAATGCTGTAATTGCTGCAAATGGAGGATTCTTTGACGAAAGCAAAGTTTGATGTAAAAAAAATCTTATTTCAAATACAAATCATTATTTCTAACCTTGTCAATGTCTTGACTCTATTTTCTATTCATTTCACAACATATGGTGGTGAATAAGTGTGACTTTTCATGGAAAACACAAAATTGTTTGGGTGATCCCAAACTTTTGAACGGTAGTGTATGTACGTACGTACGTATGTATGTATGTATACATATGCTCTTGTATGTATGTATGTATGTATGTATGTATGTATGTATGTATGTATGTATGTATGTATGTATGTATGCACATATGCTCTTGTATGTATGTATACGCTCTTGTATGTATGTATGTATGTATGTATGCATGCATGCATGCATGCATATGCTCTTGTATGTATGTATATGTATATATATACATATGCTCTTGTATGTATGTATCCACTCTTGTGTATATGTATGTATGTATGTATGTATGTATGTATGTATGTATGTATGTATGTATGTATATGATCTTGTATGTATGTATACGCTCTTGTATGTATGTATATGCATGTATATATACATATGATCTTATATGTATGTATACACTCTTGTATGTATGTATGTATATATATACACACATATGCTCTTGTATGTATACGCTCTTGTATGTATGTATGTATGTATGTATGTATGTATGTGTACATATGCTCTTGTATGTATGTATACACTCTTGTATGTATGTATATATACATATGCTCTTGTATGTATGTATGTATGTATGCATGTATACATATGCTCTTGTATGTATGTATACACTCTTGTATGTATGTATGTATGTGTACATATGCTCTTGTATGTATGTATACACTCTTGTATGTATGTATATATACATATGCTCTTGTATGTATGTATACACTCTTGTATGTATGTATGTATGTATGTATGTATGTATGTATGTATGTATGTATGTATGTATGTATGTATGTATGTGTACATATGCTCTTGTATGTATGTATACACTCTTGTATGTATGTATGTATGTATGTATATGTACATATGCTCTTGTATGTATGTATACACTCTTGTATGTATATATATATACATATGCTCTTGTATGTATGTATTCTTGTATGTATGTATATGTATGTATATATATATATATATACATATGCTCTTGTATGTATGTATATGTATATATACATGTGCTCTTGTCACCTGTGACATACATTAGGAAAACAAGCAAGCAACATCCTATCAGAAACCCCCCCCACCATCCACACCTACATACTTATATCCACACACACACACACACACAGACACACACACACACAAAGAAGCTGAGTTTAAAATCTGCAGCCAAGCAAAGAAAATAGTTTGGCTGCACATCCTGTACTGCTGGTTTCAACTCTACACTCCAAAACAACACATTATCCCTCTCTCCCTCTCTCTCTCTCTCTCTCTCTCTCTCTATACTTCTCTCTATTTAAACTGTTTCTCTCCCTCTCTCCTCTTTATATTTCTCTCTCTCTCTCCTCTTTATACTTCTCTGTATTTAAACTGTTTCTCTCCCTCTCTCCTCTTCATATTTCTCTGTTTCTCTCCCTCTCTCCTCTTCATATTTCTCTCTCTCGCTCTCTCTCTCTTTGTATTTCTCTCTACTGTTTCTCCCTCTCTTTATATTTCTCTCTACTGTTTCTCCCTCTCTTTATATTTCTCTCTACTGTTTCTCTCCCTCTTTATATTTCTCTCTACTGTTTCTCTCTCTCTTTATATTTCTCTCTACTGTTTCTCCCTCTCTTTATATTTCTCTCTACTGTTTCTCCCTCTCTTTATATTTCTCTCTACTGTTTCTCCCTCTTTATATTTCTCTCTCTCTTTATATTTCTCTCTACTGTTTCTCCCTCTCTTTATATTTCTCTCTACTGTTTCTCCCTCTTTATATTTCTCTCTACTGTTTCTCTCTCTCTTTATATTTCTCTCTTCTGTTTCTCTCTCTCTTTATATTTCTCTCTACTGTTTCTCTCTCTTTATATTTCTCTCTACTGTTTCTCTCTCTCTTTATATTTCTCTCTACTGTTTCTCTTTCTCTTTATATTTCTCTCTACTGTTTCTCTCTCTCTTTATATTTCTCTCTACTGTTTCTCTCTCTCTTTATATTTCTCTCTACTGTTTCTCTCTATTTATATTTCTCTCTACTGTTTCTCTCTCTTTATATTTCTCTCTACTGTTTCTCTCTCTCTCTTTATATTTCTCTCTACTGTTTCTCTCTCTCTTTATATTTCTCTCTACTGTTTCTCTCTCTCTTTATATTTCTCTCTACTGTTTCTCCCTCTCTTTATATTTCTCTCTACTGTTTCTCCCTCTCTTTATATTTCTCTCTACTGTTTCTCCCTCTCTTTATATTTCTCTCTACTGTTTCTCTCTCTTTATATTTCTCTCTACTGTTTCTCTCTCTTTATATTTCTCTCTACTGTTTCTCCCTCTCTTTATATTTCTCTCTACTGTTTCTCTCTCTCTTTATATTTCTCTCTACTGTTTCTCTCTCTCTTTATATTTCTCTCTACTGTTTCTCCCTCT
>NW_026611495.1:22500-24258 GCF_029633865.1 Lampris incognitus
AACACATGGTGAGTGGGATTGGGTTTCAGCGCTCTGAGGACATCCACATGGACTGAACCAAAACCAACCAGAGTCCCCCCCCCGTCCCCCCCCCGGACCGGACTAAACACTTCCAGCTCCCATTTCAACATTTGGGGCGTTCAAAGCGGCGCTCTCATCCTGAGCCCCGCACAACCAGCGCGTCAGCAGAATCCAGATCAGTTCCTCGATCGCCGGCGTGGAGAACAGCGAGCAGAAGAGTCAAAAGGGGAGTAGAAACGGAACAGCAACAAACAAACATAAAGTAGGTCAGAGTTCACGGGTTCAGATCCGCCATCCTTCTTACACAACATTCCTTACAGGGCACAGGGCAAGCAAGCAAACACACATGAACACACACACACACACACACACACACACACACACACACACACACAGCAGCAACACATGCAGTGTGCACGTCCAACTGTGTGGTGGCGTCCCTGTCTGTCCATTCAGTGCAGTCCTGCTGTGCTGGCACGACTGCAATCACTAGTCAGTACGTTTACGTGGTGTTAGAAAGCTGATTTGTCGTGTTAGTGCGACTGAAATCGTACCAAATCAAATTTCTTGACGGATTTACTCTGGCATGTACACGCTTCAATCGGCCCTGAACTGGCCTAGGCGTTCTGCGCACGACCCACAGTTCCCGCGGCGGTCTTTCGCCCGGAAGTCGAACGGCGTACTACCAACAGTGTCAACATGGCCGGTGCTGGAGCGAGAACCACGCATTTCTGGACCGACGAGGAGACAAACTTTATGTTGCGTCAGCTAAAGGAGGTCGAATATCCTAAAGCGCATGGACGGAAGGGGAACGCGGAATGGCGAACGATTTACGAAAGTGGCGGAAAGGGGGCATATCGCCCCCTACCGTACCGGGGTCGGACATACTTCTGTCAACGAATCGATTCTCCCCCCGGTTCTTGTATACTGGGACAAAGACAGTAGTCCAATTACATGGCCTAATAGAGCTGTAACTCACTGACCCTGAGACTATGGCATTCTGACACGTTGTGCCGCAAGGTGCGACCTTTGGCCCACTCCTAAAATAAGTGGCCATTGCTCTTTCTCACCCAGGAGTAGAAATGTGGAATCTGGTTTTCAAATTTCTCCTGGTATTTTTCTCTGTTTTGGAATTTCTCACAATCTAGGCGGGAGTGCATCTCTGTCTGGACCTCACCTGCTGTACAGAGACCACATATTCTTTGCTCTTTTGGTAGTCAAGATGTTTTGTGTGTCTGCCCTTTTCAGTGGCTAGACTGTGGTCACTGTGCCCGTACTTGGTAAGGTTGTGTCTCTGCTTACTATCTCTGACCGTGGACAGATAGTCCGCCAATTTGTGTTCTCTTTTCAGGGCCCGATAACATTCTGATTTGTGTTGTAATTTGGTTTCTATGTCCCAATGTTCCAAATATGAGTTTTTGCATTGTGTGATGATGTGGTTTACTCTAATCTGTGGTTGGTTAGCCGTGCTAGTCTGAAACCAATCTATGTTAGTGGGTACAGGGTTAGTTAGTTTCACAACCAGCTGACTGAGGGGACTCTTTTTGAGGCTTAGCTCTTGGATTTGGAGTGCTTTAAATGGCAATGTGTCATTGGGACTTGATTTAAGGTGCATCCAGAATTTAAGTGATCTCTTTTGGAGATTCATTATCAATGGAAAACGGCCTAATTCTGTCCTGGATGCACTTGTTGGTGTTTTTCTTTGTACATTTTGCAATTTTCGACAGAATTCTGCAT
>NW_026611496.1:7500-10000 GCF_029633865.1 Lampris incognitus
TCAGAAAAGCTCCTGTAGGTGTAATGGTCAGTTATCTCAATACTTTTGGACATATATTGTGCGTGTGCGTGTGTCTGTGATACCTAACATAAACACACCTGTATTACTAGAATTGATAGTTCACGCCACAAAAGTGAGGGGCAAACATAGAAAAGCGTGCAACCCAGCCACTGAGGATGCACAAGCCAATGCATTCTTAGTGCAGGTCCCAAGCCAGGACAAATGGGGAGGGTTACGTCAGGAAGGGCATCCGGCGTCAAATCTTTGCCAAATCAAATATGCGGATCATAAATAAGATTTCCATACCGGATCGGTCGAGGCCCGGGTTACCGACGACCGCCATCGGTACTGTTAACCAGCGGAGTGCCGGTGGAAACTAGGCTACTGTTGGGCGAAGGAAAAGGAGAGGGGGAAGGCATGTCCAGAGGCAGCTAGAGAGGAGGAAGGGTAGGCGTGTGGAGGTGAGAGTCAGTCGGAACTTTGAATGTTGGCACTATGGCTAGTAAAGGGAGAGAGCAGGCTGACGTGATGGAAAGAAGAAAGGTGACAAGAGACAAGGTGGAAGGGGAGTAAGGCCAGGAGTATCGCAGGTGGGTTCAAACTCTTCTACCATGGTGCGAATGGGAGGAGAAATGGGGTAGGGGTCATTCTGAAGGAAGAGTATGTCAAGAGCGTGCTGGAGGTGAACACAGTGTCAGACAGAGTGAGGATTATGAAGCTGGAAATCGAAGGTGTATTGCTGACGGTTATCAGCGCATATGCCCCGCAAGTCGGGTGTAAGATGGACGAAAAAGAAGAATTCTGGAGTTGAGTTGGACGACGTGGTGGAAAGGGTACCCAAGGAGGAGGGAGTGGTGATTGGAGCGGACTTCGATGGACACGTTGCTGAAGGGAACAGAGGTGATGAGGAGTTGATGGTAAGGTATGGAATCGAGGAGAGAAATGTGGAAGGACAGATGGTGTTCGATTTTGCGAAAAGGATGGAAATGGCTGAGGTGAATACATATTTCAAGAAGAGGGAGGAGCACAGGGTGACGACGTATACGAGTGGAGGAAAGTGCACACAGGTGGACTATATCTTGTGTAGAAGGCGCGATGTAAAACGGATTGCATACTGCAAGGTGGTGACAGGGGAGAACGTAGCTAGGCAGCATCGGATGGTGGTCTGTAAGATGACTTTGGAGACCAACATGAGGAAGCGAGTGAAGACACAGCCGAAGATCAAATGGTGGAAGTTGAAGAAGGAAGACTGTTGTGTGGAGTTCAGGCAGGAGTTAACACAGGCACTGAGTGGTAGTGAAGAGTTGCCAGATGGCTGGGCAAGCGCTGCAGAAATAGCGAGGAAGACAGCTAGGAATGTACTTGGTGGGTCATCGGGACAGAGGAAGGAAGACAAGGAGACTTGGCGGTGGTGGTGGTGGTGGTGGAAGGAGGAAGTAGAGCAAAGTATACAGAGGAAAAGGTTGGCAAAGAAGAAGTGGGATAGTCAGAGAGATGAAGAAAGTACACAGGAGTACAAGGAGATGCAGCGTAAAGCAAAGAGAGAGGTGGCAAAGGTAAAGGAAAAGTCGTACGGTGAGCTGTATGACAGGTTAGACACTAAGGAAGGAGAAAAAGACTTGTACAGATTGGCTAGACAGAGAGACCGAGCTGCCGAGGATGTGCGACAAGTTAGGGCGATCAAAGATACAGATGGAAATGTGCTGCCAAGCGAGGAGAGTGTGCTACGAAGTGGAAGGACTACTTTGACGGGCTGATAAATGAAGAAAATGAGAGAGACAGAGAGAGAGAGAGAGAGAGAGAGAGAGAGAGAGAGAGAGAGAGAGAGAGAGAGAGAGAGAGAGAAAGGTTGGTTGATTGAGAAGTACAGAGAAGGCCAGAAAGAGTTGCATTGTGTCTTTGTAGATTTACACAAAGCATACGACAGGGTGCCGAGAGAGGAGGTGTGATATTGTAGGAGGAAGTCAAGAGTTGCAGAGAAGTATGTAGGAGTGGTGCAGGCTATGTATGAGGGAAGTGTGACAATGCTGAGGTGCGTGGTTGGAATGACAGATGGGTTCAAGGTGGAGGTGGGATTACATCAAGGATCGGCTCTGAGCCCTTTCTTGGTTGCAACGGTGATGGACAGGTTGACGGACAAGATCAGGCAGGAGTCTCCATGGACGATGATGTTCGCGGATGACATTGTCATCTGTAGCGACAGTAGGGTGCAGTTCATTGTGAGGAGAGCCTGGAGAGGTGGAGGTATGCACTGGAGAGAAGAGGAATGAAAGTCAGTAGGAGCAAGACGGAATACCTACGCGTGAGGAGGTGACAAAGGCATTTCACTTTAAATACTTGGGGTCAACTGTCCAAAGTAACGGGGAGTGCAGGAGAGAGGTGAAGAAGAGAGTGCAGGCAGGCAGGCAGGCAGGCAGGCAGGCAGGCAGGCAGGCAGGCAGGCAGGCAGGCAGACGGGCAGGCAGGGTGGAGTGGGTGGAGAAGAGTGTCAGGACAGAAG
>NW_026611496.1:20000-24203 GCF_029633865.1 Lampris incognitus
ATACCTAACATAAACACACCTGTATTACTAGAATTGATAGTTCACGCCACAAAAGTGAGGGGCAAACATAGAAAAGCGTGCAACCCAGCCACTGAGGATGCACAAGCCAATGCATTCTTAGTGCAGGTCCCAAGCCAGGACAAATGGGGAGGGTTACGTCAGGAAGGGCATCCGGCGTCAAATCTTTGCCAAATCAAATATGCGGATCATAAATAAGATTTCCATACCGGATCGGTCGAGGCCCGGGTTACCGACGACCGCCATCGGTACTGTTAACCAGCGGAGTGCCGGTGGAAACTAGGCTACTGTTGGGCGAAGGAAAAGGAGAGGGGGAAGGCATGTCCAGAGGCAGCTAGAGAGGAGGAAGGGTAGGCGTGTGGAGGTGAGAGTCAGTCGGAACTTTGAATGTTGGCACTATGGCTAGTAAAGGGAGAGAGCAGGCTGACGTGATGGAAAGAAGAAAGGTGACAAGAGACAAGGTGGAAGGGGAGTAAGGCCAGGAGTATCGCAGGTGGGTTCAAACTCTTCTACCATGGTGCGAATGGGAGGAGAAATGGGGTAGGGGTCATTCTGAAGGAAGAGTATGTCAAGAGCGTGCTGGAGGTGAACACAGTGTCAGACAGAGTGAGGATTATGAAGCTGGAAATCGAAGGTGTATTGCTGACGGTTATCAGCGCATATGCCCCGCAAGTCGGGTGTAAGATGGACGAAAAAGAAGAATTCTGGAGTTGAGTTGGACGACGTGGTGGAAAGGGTACCCAAGGAGGAGGGAGTGGTGATTGGAGCGGACTTCGATGGACACGTTGCTGAAGGGAACAGAGGTGATGAGGAGTTGATGGTAAGGTATGGAATCGAGGAGAGAAATGTGGAAGGACAGATGGTGTTCGATTTTGCGAAAAGGATGGAAATGGCTGAGGTGAATACATATTTCAAGAAGAGGGAGGAGCACAGGGTGACGACGTATACGAGTGGAGGAAAGTGCACACAGGTGGACTATATCTTGTGTAGAAGGCGCGATGTAAAACGGATTGCATACTGCAAGGTGGTGACAGGGGAGAACGTAGCTAGGCAGCATCGGATGGTGGTCTGTAAGATGACTTTGGAGACCAACATGAGGAAGCGAGTGAAGACACAGCCGAAGATCAAATGGTGGAAGTTGAAGAAGGAAGACTGTTGTGTGGAGTTCAGGCAGGAGTTAACACAGGCACTGAGTGGTAGTGAAGAGTTGCCAGATGGCTGGGCAAGCGCTGCAGAAATAGCGAGGAAGACAGCTAGGAATGTACTTGGTGGGTCATCGGGACAGAGGAAGGAAGACAAGGAGACTTGGCGGTGGTGGTGGTGGTGGTGGAAGGAGGAAGTAGAGCAAAGTATACAGAGGAAAAGGTTGGCAAAGAAGAAGTGGGATAGTCAGAGAGATGAAGAAAGTACACAGGAGTACAAGGAGATGCAGCGTAAAGCAAAGAGAGAGGTGGCAAAGGTAAAGGAAAAGTCGTACGGTGAGCTGTATGACAGGTTAGACACTAAGGAAGGAGAAAAAGACTTGTACAGATTGGCTAGACAGAGAGACCGAGCTGCCGAGGATGTGCGACAAGTTAGGGCGATCAAAGATACAGATGGAAATGTGCTGCCAAGCGAGGAGAGTGTGCTACGAAGTGGAAGGACTACTTTGACGGGCTGATAAATGAAGAAAATGAGAGAGACAGAGAGAGAGAGAGAGAGAGAGAGAGAGAGAGAGAGAGAGAGAGAGAGAGAGAGAGAGAGAGAGAAAGGTTGGTTGATTGAGAAGTACAGAGAAGGCCAGAAAGAGTTGCATTGTGTCTTTGTAGATTTACACAAAGCATACGACAGGGTGCCGAGAGAGGAGGTGTGATATTGTAGGAGGAAGTCAAGAGTTGCAGAGAAGTATGTAGGAGTGGTGCAGGCTATGTATGAGGGAAGTGTGACAATGCTGAGGTGCGTGGTTGGAATGACAGATGGGTTCAAGGTGGAGGTGGGATTACATCAAGGATCGGCTCTGAGCCCTTTCTTGGTTGCAACGGTGATGGACAGGTTGACGGACAAGATCAGGCAGGAGTCTCCATGGACGATGATGTTCGCGGATGACATTGTCATCTGTAGCGACAGTAGGGTGCAGTTCATTGTGAGGAGAGCCTGGAGAGGTGGAGGTATGCACTGGAGAGAAGAGGAATGAAAGTCAGTAGGAGCAAGACGGAATACCTACGCGTGAGGAGGTGACAAAGGCATTTCACTTTAAATACTTGGGGTCAACTGTCCAAAGTAACGGGGAGTGCAGGAGAGAGGTGAAGAAGAGAGTGCAGGCAGGCAGGCAGGCAGGCAGGCAGGCAGGCAGGCAGGCAGGCAGGCAGGCAGGCAGGCAGACGGGCAGGCAGGGTGGAGTGGGTGGAGAAGAGTGTCAGGACAGAAGGGTACCAGCAACAGTTAAAGGGAAGGTTAACAAGATGTTCGTGAGACCAGCTACGTTATATGATTTAGAGACAGTGGCACTGACGAAAAGACAGCAGGAGGCGGAGCTGGAGGTGGCAGAGTTGAGGATGCTAACATTTTCACTGGGAGTAACGAAGAAGAGCAAGATTAGGAACGATTGCTCAAGTTGGACGGTTTGGATGCTGAATATGGAGCTGCCAGGAAAGAGGAAAAGAGGAAGGCCAAAGAGGAGGTTTATGGATGTGGTGAGGGAAGACATGCAGGTGGATGGTGTGACAGAGGAACACGCAGAAGACAGGAAGACATGGAAACGGATGATCCGCTGTGGCGATCCCTAACGGCAGAAGCCGAAAGTCGTAGTAGTAAACATAGAAAATCGTGCACGGCAGCCTTCTAAACTGTTTCTCTTGGTGGTGCTCTGTGTGTGTGTGCTCTGTATGCTCTCTCTCTCAGCTGAGAATCACCTCTAAGCAAAGGTCTACTTACTCTACTGCTAATTCACTGCCGGTGGCTCGGTTAAACAGAGGGAACCGTAAACAAAAGGATATATTATTTCCCCGCCCCGCCCCACACACACACGCACACACAAAATAGATAGATAGATAGATAGATAGATAGATAGATAGATAGATAGATAGATAGATAGATAGATAAATAAAGAAAGAAATAGATAAATAAATAAATAAATAAATAAATACATAGATAGATAGATAGATAGATAGATAGATAGATAGATAGATAGATAGATAGATAGATAGATAGATAGATAGATAAATAAATAAATAAATAAATAGAAAAACAAAACACCAACTATTACATGATTACACAAGGAACTAATTTGCAAGTCTTATTCTCTCTGAAATTCGTCTGGTTTTTGTTTGTTTGGTATTGTTTGATTTGTTTTGCGCCGAACCGGATTCCTTACGTGTGCGAGAGAGACAGCAGGTGGAAGGGGAATCAAGCCAGGACCATCGGAGGAGGGAGAGAGGCAGGGAGGAGGGTTCAAACTCTACCACGATGGTGCGTACGGGAAGAGAAAAGGTTGAAGCGGCCGGAACACATACCCACGTCCCGTGCACCAGCCGAAACTGGTATTACCGGGGAGACACTCCGGCAAGGTTCCACGCGCCCCTGGTACCCCCAGCTCTCGCCACTTTTTTTTTTTTGGTTTAATTCTTCTTCTTCTTCTTCTTCTTCTTCTTCTTCTTCTTCTTCTTCTTCTTCTTCTTCTTCTTCTTCTTCTTCTTCTTCTTCTTCACTGCACGTCATTTTCGCCCCGCCCCTGGTAGCCCGATGGAACAGCAGATTGCCGGGACGCGCACCGGGGTGGCGCGCGCCCGACAAAAGCTTGGATCGAGGGATGACTTTCAATAGATCGCAGCGATAGAGCTACTCTGCTACGTACGAAACCCTGACCCAGAATCAGGTCGTCTACAGGTGATTTAGCACCCGGTTCTCCACAAACATGCGCTGCGAGTCGAGAGAGGGGCGACCGCCGTCCGGCCGCACCCCAGCCCCGTCACGAGTGGCCCTGCTCACCGACCGAAGCCGGCTATCCCGGTCCAAGTGAAGGCCGCGGCACCATGGTATCGTCGCGTCTAGGGGGGATTCTGACTTAGAGGCGTTCAGTCATAATCCCACAGATGGTAGCCTCGCACCACTGGCTCCTCAGCCAAGCACACGCACCAAATGTCTGAACCTGCGGTTCCTCTCGTACTGAGCAGGATTACTATTGCAACAACACATCATCAGTAGGGT
>NW_026611497.1:10000-12500 GCF_029633865.1 Lampris incognitus
ACCCTCCGAAGGCGTGTTAAGTTGGCCCATCGATCAGGACACAAACACGCAACAAATCCAGTCCGGGGTGTGGTGTAAGCAGCCCTACCAGAGAAATCACCTAACCCTAACCCTAAACGTACGGCAGACGCGTCCCCTGGCTCTCACATTGACAACTGAGAGGCTTCTGAAAACCTGGCCACGCCCATCAGTAAAAACCACTACAGCAAGTGACGACATATGTACCTTCAAAGTGCTGTACTACAGGGTGCTGTTCAAAAGGTATCTATCCCGTTTACTCTCTATGCTTCATATATCATCATATTATTGAAAAGTGCAAGCCTTTAGGGACAACAGCAACTCAAGTCGCCAACGCTCTGTTGACTCAATAACTGCAGAGATCCAAACTTCTCCTGGCATTAACATCGGCACAAAAACTGTGCGCCGGGAGCTTCGTGGAATATGGGTTTCTATGGATTCAGAATGACATGTCAGAAAAGCTCCTGTAGGTGTAATGGTCAGTTATCTCAATACTTTTGGACATATATTGTGCGTGTGCGTGTGTCTGTGATACCTAACATAAACACACCTGTATTACTAGAATTGATAGTTCACGCCACAAAAGTGAGGGGCAAACATAGAAAAGCGTGCAACCCAGCCACTGAGGATGCACAAGCCAATGCATTCTTAGTGCAGGTCCCAAGCCAGGACAAATGGGGAGGGTTACGTCAGGAAGGGCATCCGGCGTCAAATCTTTGCCAAATCAAATATGCGGATCATAAATAAGATTTCCATACCGGATCGGTCGAGGCCCGGGTTACCGACGACCGCCATCGGTACTGTTAACCAGCGGAGTGCCGGTGGAAACTAGGCTACTGTTGGGCGAAGGAAAAGGAGAGGGGGAAGGCATGTCCAGAGGCAGCTAGAGAGGAGGAAGGGTAGGCGTGTGGAGGTGAGAGTCAGTCGGAACTTTGAATGTTGGCACTATGGCTAGTAAAGGGAGAGAGCAGGCTGACGTGATGGAAAGAAGAAAGGTGACAAGAGACAAGGTGGAAGGGGAGTAAGGCCAGGAGTATCGCAGGTGGGTTCAAACTCTTCTACCATGGTGCGAATGGGAGGAGAAATGGGGTAGGGGTCATTCTGAAGGAAGAGTATGTCAAGAGCGTGCTGGAGGTGAACACAGTGTCAGACAGAGTGAGGATTATGAAGCTGGAAATCGAAGGTGTATTGCTGACGGTTATCAGCGCATATGCCCCGCAAGTCGGGTGTAAGATGGACGAAAAAGAAGAATTCTGGAGTTGAGTTGGACGACGTGGTGGAAAGGGTACCCAAGGAGGAGGGAGTGGTGATTGGAGCGGACTTCGATGGACACGTTGCTGAAGGGAACAGAGGTGATGAGGAGTTGATGGTAAGGTATGGAATCGAGGAGAGAAATGTGGAAGGACAGATGGTGTTCGATTTTGCGAAAAGGATGGAAATGGCTGAGGTGAATACATATTTCAAGAAGAGGGAGGAGCACAGGGTGACGACGTATACGAGTGGAGGAAAGTGCACACAGGTGGACTATATCTTGTGTAGAAGGCGCGATGTAAAACGGATTGCATACTGCAAGGTGGTGACAGGGGAGAACGTAGCTAGGCAGCATCGGATGGTGGTCTGTAAGATGACTTTGGAGACCAACATGAGGAAGCGAGTGAAGACACAGCCGAAGATCAAATGGTGGAAGTTGAAGAAGGAAGACTGTTGTGTGGAGTTCAGGCAGGAGTTAACACAGGCACTGAGTGGTAGTGAAGAGTTGCCAGATGGCTGGGCAAGCGCTGCAGAAATAGCGAGGAAGACAGCTAGGAATGTACTTGGTGGGTCATCGGGACAGAGGAAGGAAGACAAGGAGACTTGGCGGTGGTGGTGGTGGTGGTGGAAGGAGGAAGTAGAGCAAAGTATACAGAGGAAAAGGTTGGCAAAGAAGAAGTGGGATAGTCAGAGAGATGAAGAAAGTACACAGGAGTACAAGGAGATGCAGCGTAAAGCAAAGAGAGAGGTGGCAAAGGTAAAGGAAAAGTCGTACGGTGAGCTGTATGACAGGTTAGACACTAAGGAAGGAGAAAAAGACTTGTACAGATTGGCTAGACAGAGAGACCGAGCTGCCGAGGATGTGCGACAAGTTAGGGCGATCAAAGATACAGATGGAAATGTGCTGCCAAGCGAGGAGAGTGTGCTACGAAGTGGAAGGACTACTTTGACGGGCTGATAAATGAAGAAAATGAGAGAGACAGAGAGAGAGAGAGAGAGAGAGAGAGAGAGAGAGAGAGAGAGAGAGAGAGAGAGAGAGAGAGAGAAAAGGTTGGTTGATTGAGAAGTACAGAGAAGGCCAGAAAGAGTTGCATTGTGTCTTTGTAGATTTACACAAAGCATACGACAGGGTGCCGAGAGAGGAGGTGTGATATTGTAGGAGGAAGTCAAGAGTTGCAGAGAAGTATGTAGGAGTGGTGCAGGCTATGTATGAGGGAAGTGTGACAATGCT
>NW_026611497.1:22500-24184 GCF_029633865.1 Lampris incognitus
CCTACCAGAGAAATCACCTAACCCTAACCCTAAACGTACGGCAGACGCGTCCCCTGGCTCTCACATTGACAACTGAGAGGCTTCTGAAAACCTGGCCACGCCCATCAGTAAAAACCACTACAGCAAGTGACGACATATGTACCTTCAAAGTGCTGTACTACAGGGTGCTGTTCAAAAGGTATCTATCCCGTTTACTCTCTATGCTTCATATATCATCATATTATTGAAAAGTGCAAGCCTTTAGGGACAACAGCAACTCAAGTCGCCAACGCTCTGTTGACTCAATAACTGCAGAGATCCAAACTTCTCCTGGCATTAACATCGGCACAAAAACTGTGCGCCGGGAGCTTCGTGGAATATGGGTTTCTATGGATTCAGAATGACATGTCAGAAAAGCTCCTGTAGGTGTAATGGTCAGTTATCTCAATACTTTTGGACATATATTGTGCGTGTGCGTGTGTCTGTGATACCTAACATAAACACACCTGTATTACTAGAATTGATAGTTCACGCCACAAAAGTGAGGGGCAAACATAGAAAAGCGTGCAACCCAGCCACTGAGGATGCACAAGCCAATGCATTCTTAGTGCAGGTCCCAAGCCAGGACAAATGGGGAGGGTTACGTCAGGAAGGGCATCCGGCGTCAAATCTTTGCCAAATCAAATATGCGGATCATAAATAAGATTTCCATACCGGATCGGTCGAGGCCCGGGTTACCGACGACCGCCATCGGTACTGTTAACCAGCGGAGTGCCGGTGGAAACTAGGCTACTGTTGGGCGAAGGAAAAGGAGAGGGGGAAGGCATGTCCAGAGGCAGCTAGAGAGGAGGAAGGGTAGGCGTGTGGAGGTGAGAGTCAGTCGGAACTTTGAATGTTGGCACTATGGCTAGTAAAGGGAGAGAGCAGGCTGACGTGATGGAAAGAAGAAAGGTGACAAGAGACAAGGTGGAAGGGGAGTAAGGCCAGGAGTATCGCAGGTGGGTTCAAACTCTTCTACCATGGTGCGAATGGGAGGAGAAATGGGGTAGGGGTCATTCTGAAGGAAGAGTATGTCAAGAGCGTGCTGGAGGTGAACACAGTGTCAGACAGAGTGAGGATTATGAAGCTGGAAATCGAAGGTGTATTGCTGACGGTTATCAGCGCATATGCCCCGCAAGTCGGGTGTAAGATGGACGAAAAAGAAGAATTCTGGAGTTGAGTTGGACGACGTGGTGGAAAGGGTACCCAAGGAGGAGGGAGTGGTGATTGGAGCGGACTTCGATGGACACGTTGCTGAAGGGAACAGAGGTGATGAGGAGTTGATGGTAAGGTATGGAATCGAGGAGAGAAATGTGGAAGGACAGATGGTGTTCGATTTTGCGAAAAGGATGGAAATGGCTGAGGTGAATACATATTTCAAGAAGAGGGAGGAGCACAGGGTGACGACGTATACGAGTGGAGGAAAGTGCACACAGGTGGACTATATCTTGTGTAGAAGGCGCGATGTAAAACGGATTGCATACTGCAAGGTGGTGACAGGGGAGAACGTAGCTAGGCAGCATCGGATGGTGGTCTGTAAGATGACTTTGGAGACCAACATGAGGAAGCGAGTGAAGACACAGCCGAAGATCAAATGGTGGAAGTTGAAGAAGGAAGACTGTTGTGTGGAGTTCAGGCAGGAGTTAACACAGGCACTGAGTGGTAG
>NW_026611498.1:0-10000 GCF_029633865.1 Lampris incognitus
AACTGGCAAAGCAACAGACAGGAAGAAATAAATAAATTAAGAATGAAAAAGAAACACACAAGCACACACACACACACACACACACACACACACACACACAGGAGGGAGGGACACACACACACACACACACAGGAGGAGGGGGAAAGGCAAGCAGGGAAAGATGGCGATAAAGAGCCATAAAGAGCTCCATTGAAGGAGCGGGTGAAAGGAAAGATTATATCACGCGAAGGATAAATTATCCCTTTGTTAGGCATTTGTGAATTGACGGAATGGGGAAAGGCGGTTGGCAGGATACCCTCTGGCAGGGTGGCACATAGCTTCTCAATTCGTAACACCCACGGTCCATGACGGAGCGAGAGCAACCTGATTCAGATGCCCCGCAGTGCATGCAACGTCTAAACATCGTAAACTGCAGCCTTGACAGGTTGATGCACACATCAGTAACACACACACACACACACACTGGCATTTACAGATTGGCACATATACTGTGCCACAGAAATCAAAGACCAGGCAGAGGTTTACCCTGTCTGTCCCCTGCAGGTGCCACATGGATACTGAGTGTGACTCTCGGCAGGTAGCTGTGTACAGTATGGCCCACAGCGCGCACACACAGTCTCGCTCGGCACCTTCTCCTTGACTCGGCAGGTCGTCCTGTGTGCGTTTATCACGGCGAATCGGGTATAACTGGACTTAGCGCCACGCTGTGTCTCTGGTGGGGCCACATAGATCACACCAAAACACGATGGAGCTACGGGAGGCATGGTTGCGCAGTGGCTAGCGCCGTCGCCTCACAGCGAGAAGGTCCTGGGTTCGAGTGCCGGGGTCGTGCAACCTTGCGGGGGTCGTCCCGGGTCGTCCTCTGTGTGGAGTTTGCATGTTCTCCCCGTGTCTGTGTGGGTTTCCTCCGGGTGCTCCGGTTTCCTCCCACAGTCCAAAGACATGTAGGTCAGGTGGATCGACCATGCTAAATTGTCCCTAGGTATGGTGATGGCCTGTCCAGGGTGTCTCCTCGCCTGTCGCCCAATGACTGCTGGGATAGGCTCCAGCATCCCCCGCCACCCTGAGAGCAGGATACGCGGTTCGGATAACGGATGGATGGATGTTGGAGCGACACGTTTCTCACATATTAATTGTGCAGTCGTATATAAATCTGATAAGATACTTTATTATCATTGTGCGCACACCACGACATTTCGTTTGGCGACTCTCGGACCAGCAACACTAGACAAGGTAAATGATTAAAAAAACAAGAACAAACAACATTTTAGTCAAAATAAGTGAGGTAGTAAAAATGATGATGCGACAATAAAAGACAGCAGCGGCTTTTAAAGGTCAAAATGGCGCGTGGGATTATTGCACGTAGTTGTCCATAGTGCAGCAGCTTTAGTACCAGTTAGTTCTCAGCAGCTATAGGCAGGTGTGTTGGGGGGGGGGGCGATGGAGGCTCCATCTCTGGGGAAGGAGCTGTTAGTCCAGGTTTTGATGGTGCGGGATGGCAAGGGAACCAACGGAGTGACCTGGATGTGTTGCATCTTTGCTGGTGTTGCTGGCCTTCCTCTGTAGGCGGCCGGCATGCACAGCATCCAGGTCCAGCAGCAGGGCTCCCACGATCCTCTGTGCTGTCCTTCCCACCCGGGCCAAGTCCGTCCTGTTCTCTGCTGTGCAGCCGGCATACCACACTGTGACAGGTGCACGTATGTCAACGACAAGGGGCAGGAAGATACTTTTTGGGGTGATGCCACCTCCAGATGTACCTCTTTATTTCTTGGGGGGGACCCACAACACCTGTAGATACCTCGAGCCACAGTGCAGATCTGACTTTTCCAGTGCCGACAGGTGTCTCCGGCTGTAGCCAGCGCTCGCGTCTATTCTGGTTCTCTTGTGCAGGAGCAACACGTCTTGGTCCTGCACCTTCTGGCACAACGCGGAGACGTGGACGCTGTCTGAATAAGCGAATTCAAACGTGCACGTTTCTACCGGAGCAGTGAGTTTCAACCAACTTCCGCCGCTGCCCGAGCACCGCCGGCCAATATTAATTTTCAGCCTCAGTTCTCTCCGTCGGTCTCCGGGGAGTATTCTGTCACAGAATGCTTACTCGGTTCTTGAAAAATAAAAAAATCCTATTCTCTTAAAGGAGAGAATAGACGGAAACGGCCGCTATTAACGTTGCATCGACGCCTGGTAGACTCCTGAGTGGAGACTTCTACGATCGCCGGCACCTTCTTTCCATTTTTTTTTTTGGTTTTTGTCTTTGCCCTTATCAGAAAAATGAATAGACAGAGCCAAGTTTGCCGTCTGACTTTAAAGAATAAAGCACAGATTCCCCCCCACCCCCCCCCCACTCTGGCTTACAACGGTTCTGCCAGGAAAGACGAGAGGCCTGAGAACGAAGCAGCAGAAACACTTCGACTGTGCACACACACGCATCCCCATTCCTCAACTCCCAGCTCGACTACACCGTCTCATGTTGTCAGCGTGACTCAGAAACAAACATCTATTTTGAAATTTTGGTCGTCTGTTGTGATACTTGGGGTCAACTGTCCAACGGGGAGTGCGGAAGAGAGGTGAGGAAGAGGGTGCAGGCAGGGTGGAGTGGGTGGAGAAGAGTGTCGGGAGTGATTTGTGACAGAAGGGTCCCAGCAAGAGTTAAAGGGAAGGTTTACAAGATGGTTGTGAGACCAGCTGTGTTGTATGGTCTGGAGACAGTGGCACTGATGACAAGACAGGAGGTGGAGCTGGAGGTGGAGCTGGAGGTGGCAGAGATGAAGATGATAAGATTTTCATTGGGAGTGATGAAGAAGGACAGGATTAGGAAGGAGTATATTAGAGGGACAGCTCAGGTTGGACGGTTTGGAGACAAAGCAAGAGAGGCCAGATGGAGATGGTTTGGACATGTGTGGAGGAGAGATGCTGGGTATATTGGAAGGAAGGATGCTGAATATGGAGCTGCCAGGGTAGAGGAGAAGAGGAAGGCCAAAGAGGAGGTTTATGGATGTGGTGAGGGAGGACATGCAGGTGGCTGGCGTGACAGAGGAAGATGCAGAGGACAGGAAGAGATGGACACGGATGATCCGCTGTGGCGCCCCCTAACGGACGCAGCTGAAAGTAGGAGTAGCAGTAGGTCGTCTGTTGTGATGTAAGCAATACCAACTTTGGATTATCTTACCAACAGACTGTAAAAATGTAAATCAATTAACAATATACACAGCGTCATGCTGTGGTGAAGGCCACGAGGCCGAAACCTTAGCACATCAGTAGGGTAGCCGAAATAAAGCGGTGAAAGTCAGGATCGGTCTGAGGCCTTAAGGTCGGAGACATATTCACTTTTGGCTGCCTCGCGTATTCTTTTCAAGATTTTAAAAAAAATGTAAAATGTACGATAACAAATACGTCAACAATGACATCGAACAGGCGTTTGAAAATGACAGAGCTTGCCAAAGGGAACGACGACTTGGCGAACAGCCGTAACCAAATTCCTAAACGTAGAAGGTGCTTTAAACGATGAGTTCTGAACAACATGGCTTAAAAAAACGTTCTACAGATTTCAAGTATAATGTAAACCCGGGGAAGATAACACATCTGGGGGACGATTTCGAGACTCGATTCCTGCGGATAAAAAGGAAAACGTTGCTAGACGTAGAATTACGTTACAAGAGAGTTCATCGTTTTTGTTTTGCACCATCGTACCAGATGTTGTGCCGTCTCGTATCCTGCATCCGTCTGGGGCGTCGGCTGTGTGCGTCCTCAGCACAAACGTGTCATCTCTAATCACTGTCCTTGCTGTAATATTGTGCACCTATTTTTGGATTTCCCTCAGGGTTTTTTTGTTTTCCTTTGTGTTCAGAGTGGTTACTATATGTTTCTTAGTCAGGAGCAGCCTAGGGGGTTCTGGCTGGGACCAGCCCAGGTGCAGCCTGACCGCAGACTTGTGTGTCGTTTATATTTCCTGCCATTGAATAGGCCCGATTGATTTTTTTACAGCTGTTGTCATAGTGTAGGTCAGATTGTTATTTATTGATGTTTCAGGTCGGTTTACTATTTATATTTATATGTATTGTTGCTGAATAGATGAAATCCATGTTCGTTATGTTTTGTCACATAAGCCAGATTGCTATTAATAGCCACTGTTTTAAATGGATCACATTGTACTTCTAACTTGTGAGGTTGGGTTTTCTGATGTATCGTCGTGTGTTTGTTTTGTCTCGATTGTTTTTTGTCTCACATCAGCCTAACCGAGCCCGGCTGTACGGACAACGGAGGCCACGCGTAACCCGAGCGTTACTCTCGGTGTGAGAAGGCAACGAGAAAAACGGGAGCTAAATTAAAGCCGCAAGCGGCATTGGGAGGGGGTCCAAGCATTGGCACTGTTGCGCCCCCTATGGAGCAATTTGAATGGTTTTGTCCTCATGATCATATACCGTCACCCAACGTAAATAATGCACGCTGTGATACGTAGGGGCCTTTATACACCTGGCCTGTAATAGACTTCAACATGAGACTAAACCGCTGTTGGTAATGTAATGAAGACTGAAGAATCTTGCTTCAGAAACAGCAGCCTACCCAAGTTTCCAACTAGATACGACAATGTCGGATTACTTGGGTCGCCTGTGTCCTACACGATTACCATAATTTGTTAAAATGTCATAACACTTCCATCGCTTCAGAAACATGTGCCAGAGTTTCCAACACTGGACCAGACGGCGTCTGATTTCCTGCGTCCTAGCCGACTGCCGTAAAAAGAAAAAGTAGCACTTCCACACCAAATAAGTCGAAATAGCGGGCAAACTATATGACTGACATAGGTGGTCCCGACAGTAAAGTTGTTGAGCACATTGAGATGCATGGGTCGATTAAGTTTTGTGTTGATCTGACTTATGCTGTGGGAATTATGGCCTTTTAAGCATGACCCTTCGTTATAGCGCCACCATCTGGCTGACGTGGGTGATTTGTAGTGCCAGAGTAGTGGGGGGCCGTATGAATGCACATACCAAATTTGGTTGGTCTAGGACTTATGATTGCTGAGCCTCAGACACTTTTAGCTGAGAAACCGCGCCCAAACTAATACGAGTCAAAATGGCGGGCAAACTATATGGCTGACATATATATGTGGTCCCCATGACAACGGTGTACAGCACATTCAGATGCATAGGTCTGTGCAGTTTTGCGTTGATCTGACTTATGGTGTGGGAATTACGCATGACCCTTTGTTATAGCGCCACCATCTGGCTGACATAGGTGATTTGTGGTGCCTGAGTAGTGGGGGGCCATAGGAGACACATAGCCGCCGTTGTCACGACGTGCTGACGTACCGTCCATGTTGGCGCCGCTGTTGCCATCTCAGAATTAACGCAGTAGTAACCCCCCCCCCCTCGACTGTCGCCATGCTTATTGTTTACGTCACGCAAATCCGGACGTTCTATTTGTGTCCTTAGTGTTCTGGTGTGCCCTCTAGTGGAATCCTCCAGTAACACGCAAAGTACATAGGCAAGTCTATGAACAATTCCGTTCACGACCCAGCCGGTTGTCTAGCTAACCAGTGGCGGCTGGTTCAAAAAAAAAATTGGGGGGCGCAGTTTACCTTGGCGCAGCACACCTGACAGCTGCTTTTATGTCCACACAGTCAGAGTTATTAAGAAGGACAATAGATTTTATCAGGGGTGGCAGACGGTGGATGATTGACAGTCGAGACTTCATGGACGGTGCGAAGAGAGTGGCTGCCGTATAGTGAGAAGTAGTCTGGGACTAGTGATGGGCATGTGGAGCACTCGAGTAGTTATAATAACACTGCAAATAAAACATGAAATCATACTTGTAACATTGTATCTTTTAACCGTTGACTCATTTTACATGAAAATAAGTTTGCTTCAGATCTGCTCTTGTCACATTTTTCAAAGCTCTCATTCAACACAATACTTTATTCAGACCTCGTTGATGTGTATGGCACAAAAAAAGCCTAGTAATTATGTTGGCCAGTAACAAATATGCTTGGCCGGTGGATTTTTTCCATCTACCAGTCCCCTTGGCCGGTAAGCCAAAAAGTTAATTTCGGCTCCTGTCTCCAGCCTAAGTCTGGTTGGAGGGCAACCTATCACCTATGGGTACTGGACTTTCGAACAGTGGAAATGTCTGTTAGCATCAGCAAAGATTTACTCAGAAGGCCGGTGTGCGTACCCACCCCCTTTTTTGCCGGCGAGTGTGTGGTGAGCTACGAGCATGAAGCAGGCTAAGCTTTGCCTCCAGAACCTGCAGTCACTAATAGTGTCTATAGGTCAAGGAGCTGTGAATTTTCTAATTAGACTTCAGAGCAAACCCAGTTGGATTAGCTGGCGCATGGCTCCGGGCTAGCTATTAACACAGAGTCAGTCAGGCAAAAACCGGGCTACCCGGGCATGGCAGTGGGCGTGTCAAGGTGACGCGTGGGCGTGGGCCTGACACGAGAACGTGTGACACCGTGACACCGAATGGCTGCCGCTCGTTCTGTGTCTTTCACGTTGTGGAGAATGCTGCACGGGTCTGCCGTAGTCAGACCTGTACAGGTAGCGACGGGGAAGTGCCCAGTTAGATGCCAGCATAAAAATGCGTTGCTTTTCTGCGAGTCTGAAACTTTCTGGGGTTTGTGGTAATCGCTACCAAACCAGAACCCGAAACTTAACCGTTGTAACTGTAGTGGCTGCTGCTGCTTTTACTATTTTGAAAATCAGCTTTAATGAATGGGGCGGTAGGGCGGCAGGTCCTGGGTTCGAGCCCCGGGGTAGTCCACTGTTGGGGGTCGTCCCGGGTCGTCCTCTGTGTGGAGTTTGCATGTTCTCCCCGTGTCTGTGTGGGTTTCCTCCCACAGTCCAAAGACATGTTGGTCAGGTGACTGGGCCGTACTAAATTATCTCTAGATGTGTGGGTGTGGGTGTCAGCCTTGTGATGGCCTGGCGGCCTGTCCAGGGTGTCTCCCCGCCTGCCCCCCAGTGCCTGCTGGGATCGGCTCCAGTATCCCCGCGACCCTGAGAGCAGGATAATCAGTTCAGGATAATGGATGGATGGATGGTTTTGTTTCCGGTTTGCTGAGAACATGAGTCGGCGGTCCTTGCTGGTCACGTGGTTTCCGGGAGAATGTCTGTTGAGACCCTCTAATGATAAAACGTGGGCTGCCGGCCTGTGTGACTTATTGTGAGGTGGTAGTGGAGTGATGGTAGTTACCCATGTGGGGGTCCCAGCTCATGGTGCTCCTAAGCCCTGGTTAAACCTGACATTTACATGCCATCCGTAGCTGAATATATTTTCTAGATAAGGAAAAACGCATATAAATGCAAGATGTAAATGCGCGCAGCATGCAGTGAGCTCGGGATGTGATCGGATCTGCCAGACCACATTCGGGGGTGATCTGGTTCGCCTCGCGATCCGATCTCAGGCAGAGCCAGCCATGTGTGAATGCAATCTGTACAGCACGCTTGGCATGGAGAAGGTCACGACTACACCGTTTGAATGTTATTTTTTACTATTTCTTAATCAGGAAAGAGGAAAAGTTCATAGGCTGTGAAAAAACATCCGCCGCCAGAGTATCCAGAATTAGCACCGTGGATAGCGCCGCCCGGCTGCAAGCAAGCATGAATTAATCACTTTCAGCCTGTGGAGGTGGAGGTATGCACTGGAGAGCAGAGTGATGAAAGTCAGGAGGAGCAAGACGGAGTACATATGCGTGAATGAGAGGGAGCACAGTGGAGTGGTGAGGATGCAAGGAGTAGAGGTGACGAAGGCGTATGAGTTTAAATATTTGGGGTCAACTGTCCAAAGTAACGGGGAGTGCAGGAGAGCGGTGAAGAAGAGGGTGCAGGCAGGGTGGAGTGGGTGGAGAAGAGTCTCAGGAGTGATTTGTGACAGAAGGGTACCAGCAAGAGTTAGTATGTGTCCTGGTCGCTGCAGTAGCGCCTCCTCTGGTCGGCCGGGGCGCCTGTTCAGGGGGGAGGGGGAACTGAGGGGGAATAGCGTGATCCTCCCACGCGCTACGTCCCCCTGGTGAAACTCCTCACTGTCAGGGGAAAGTATGGGAGGAGGCATGTGGTAGTCTGCAGCCCTCCCCGGATCAGCAGGGCGGGGTGGAGCAGCGACCGGGGCGGCTCGGAAGAGTGGGGTAACTGGCCAAGTTCAACCGGGGAGAAAAAGGGTGAACCCCCCCCCCCAAAAAACCCCGTAACCATGGGTCATAATAAGCTGCTTGTAGGTCGTCTCCTGGTGGAGGACAGTGCGGGTAAGACGGATACCCACTCGGAGAGTGTACATATGTGTAGCCCATTCTCACTTGTGTGTGTGTGTGTGTGTGTGTGTGTGTGTGTGTGTGTGTGTGTGTGTGTGTGTGTGTGTGTGTGTGTGTAAATGTATGCAGCTTCACACGCCTACGATAGATGTCAGAACTGTGCTCGCGGGCAGACCTTAACCCGAATCCCACCGGGAGACACTCGCATAATTTATCTTCGCTCCCCAGAAATATGCGCCCACATTTACGCCGCCAACTAATAAACCCCCCAAGATCACCCCACACGCACACGCGCACACGCGCACACACACACACGTGTGCGTTTTCCCAACCCACTCACCCATCCCGCCTCCGGGGAGACATAAGAAATAAATTCCGACACTTCCGCTTACCCATGAAGCGCCTTAAGGACAAAGAGAAATTTAATCCCGGATAAGCCCCCCGATAGAATCTCTGCATTAGCCCTCCGCTGCCGGTTCGCAGCCACCCCATCAACCCCCTACCCCCCCCCCCCACACACACCTCAACCTGCTTTCCTCTCCTCTACACTACACTTTCCTCTCCTCATTTGTACTCCTCTCGTCCCGTCTCCTCTCCTCACCTCGCTTCCCCTCGCCTCCTCTGTCCCTCGCTGTCCTCCCCCTCTGCCGTCTCATCGCCTCCATTCCACCCCGCTCTGCGCACATAATTTGCTCGCTCTCTCCCTTTTGCCCGCTTCATTCCTTTCCACTGTTACACACAGACACACACAGAGACACACACACACACACACACACACACACACATGCATGCATGCACGTGCACAGTTCTGCTCTTGACCCGCCCATCCTGTCCTTCACTTCCCATATCCTCTGCATGCACATCCCCAGCAGCTCCTTCGCATGTGTCCCCCCAAAACTCTCTCTCGCTCTCTCTCGCTCTCTCTCTCGCTCTCTCGCTCTCTCTCTCTCACCCACCCACCCACACACACCAGCCCGTTCCCGGCCTTGGTACATATACATCTGTATCTTGGGTCTTCCACCCTGTCAGAGAGCTTTAATACCAGTGGTATTAAATGTTGGCACGACCTCCTCGGCATACTTAAGCAGGCAGGGATCCTTGTAAGGCAGTTTGAGTGCTTAATATTTCCAGCACGCTGCTGACTTAAGCCCCTTAAGTGCTTTGGCAACACTTATTCCACGGTGGCACCAATGAAGCCCATTAAAAATTTGATTTGGATGGGAGAGAGGGAGAGGAGGAAGAGAAGAGGGACGCGGAGGGGGGGGGACATAGTTTTCCCGCTTTTCCTTTGAAACACACTGCGACAAAAACAAACACAACCGTCGGAGGGGCGGCGTCACACAGGGGCATCGCAGACACACACACACACACACACACACACACACACACACACACACACACACACACACACACACACACACACACACTGATACAAAGCCCAGAAATGCAATAATTTCTGATGTGTTTCTCGCTTGGCTAGCGGGTCGGACCCCTTAGCGGACTGGTTAGCGCAGTCGCCCGTGGCGCGGGCGACCCGGGTTCGCGTCCCGGCTGCGGCGGTTCCCGGCTGTCCCCCCCGAATTCGCTCCATCGGTGTCAGAAGTGGGCCGGTGAGACCGTGAGGCCATCGGGGGGGGATCTGTTGGGGGGGATAGTGTAACGGCCACGGGTGACTAGACTCGCTAGCCCTTAGCTAGCGGGTCGGACCCTCTAGTTGACTGGTTAATGTAGTCGCCCGTGGTGCGGGCGACC
>NW_026611498.1:15000-24172 GCF_029633865.1 Lampris incognitus
CGGCGATTAAGGAGGAGTCGGTAATGAAGCGCGAGAGAGGAGAGACTACGGAGACGGGATGGTAGGCCCGGGGTGGGGGGCGACTAGGGAAAGACGGTCGGGGCAGATGAAGGAGGGGGGAGGGTGGTGCTAAAAACACTTGAGAGGATGCAGACACGAACAAAAAGACAGTGAGGAAGACGGGTATGAAAGTGGTCTTCCTCTTTTTCTAAGTAGCCTCTCTCAAGACCTGCTCCTGAGAGACCCCGGAGTGCCCGAGATGGACTGAGAAGTGGAGAAGCTGCGAAATGGAGGGGGACTAAAAGCAGTGTGGAAGAGGATGTGGTAGGGTATATATCTTTATATATATATATATATATATATATATATATATATATATATATATATATTTAAAGATAGATTTTAAAAAAAATCCATCTTTAATATTCCACTCCTCATTTGTTGAGCACTTTTATCTGCACAGTTCATGGTTTCCAGAAAAAACGCTATATATATATATATATATATATATATATATATATATATATATAATACTGAGAGAGAGAGCAGGCTAGAGAGAAATCTATACATAGGTGTGAGTGTGTGGTTGTGTGTGTGTGGTTGTGTGTAGGTGGGATAAGGTGGGATGGGTTTGCTGCACAGGCAGAAAGAGAAATTGCATGGAAGAGATGGAGAATGAAGCAGTTTGGGGACTCTGTGTGTGTCTGTGTGTGTGTGTGTGTGTCTGTGTGTGTATGCGTGTGTGTGTATGCATGTGTGTGTTTCTGCAAGAGAGACCGGGCTGTTTGGTCGGTAGGTGGTGGTTGTAAGACAACGTAAGATAACCCTTGAGAAATGGGCCTTCGATGAAAAAAAAAGGAAAAGACAGCAGGAGAGGTGTGCAGGTTCTGGATGGGTAGAACAGGAAGTGGAGCGGGGAGGTGGGAAGAGCACGGCTGGGAGCAGAGGCTCCCTGCAGCCTTGACCCCGCGGCATTGTCGGTGTCGGCCGTGCGCCGCTATTTATACCCCCCCCCCCCCCGTCGTTATTCTTACGCACCGCATAGTCGGGGGACGTGGTCTCCCTGGTAAACGGGCGTAGCGCTGCCTCGTGCTGCGCCGTCTCCTCCGTCCCGGCGAAGACCCCCCGTTCAGCCCCGGCTTTTGTGTTGCGCATCAACAGAAGGACATTGTGTGGTGTGGGATGCGAGGGGAGGGGAGGGAGGCTCACAATGAGAGAACGGGAGAGAAATGGCGGGGAGGGAGATGGAGTTTCTGCCTTGGCAGGGAGTGGGGTTATGTAATCCGCGCCCGGCCAAGCGGGTCTGGGACGGGCCCGGAGAGCACACGTGCACACTTGTGCATGCTAATATGCACATGCATATTAGCACGTTAGCGCTCCTCCAGGCTAACGACCACTCGAGGCGCTATTTTGCAGTGTCTGCCTCACATGCACACACACACACACACACACACACACACACACACACACACACACACACACACACACACACTTTTTTCGCCTCTTCTGTGTTTTTAAATATCCATAAATATGCTGTCACACTCCCGAGGTGGGTTGGGAATGATGTTTTTGGCTGTGGCGAGTCGACAGTGTGGTATCCGTGGAGTAACGGCCCCATAAATTTCCTTCAAGCCGCCGTCGGGGCGTGCGGGCCGACCGTGGTCGGTGGGTCGTTCGGGCCGTCGTCGCACACTCCGCCCATAAAATGCCGTACGGCAGATTGAGCCAACCCGCTTTCCAGCCTGGATAAGGGGGCGGAGAGAGAATAGGGGCGGGGGAAGAGGATTGTGGGTAAGGGTAAGAGGAGGAGAACAGGAGAGAGTGACCGGACTGGTAGAGGAGAGGAGGGAAAGAAACCCAGACAGCATCCGGATGTGGGCCACTTCAGGCAGTGATGCGGCACTGGTGGCCTTCTTCTGGCCCTGACAACATGGATGTGAGCCTGAAGTGGCCCACATGTATAATAGCAAATATGGCCCAAATATGCCAAATCAAATGTGGGCCTTTTTTTGGCAAAGATGCGGTGCTCTGGGCAACATGTGATCTGGATGTGACCCTGAAGTGGCCCGTGTGATAAATGGTGACTATGGCCCAAATATCACACAACAGATATGGACCACCTTTGGCAAATATGTGGCACATGCGGCATTGCTACGGCTTGGTTCTGGCCCAGATCTGGCAAACGGGAGCGGGCCGCCCGAGTGCCATTGTTCCACGTGGTATGTGGGGCCGGATGAAAGTGCCGGGTGTGGGACGGGTCCGGGCCACAGCAGTTTTGCTATCTGGGAATGGGAGTGCTGGGGGAATTTCAGCATGGGTGGGAATTTGACAGCGAAAAAGAGAGGGAAGAGAGGTAGAGGGATGAGAGGAAGAGAGGTAGAGGGAAGAGAGGTAGAGGGATGAGAGGGAAGAGAGGTAGAGGGATGAGAGGGATGAGAGGTAGAGGGAAGAGAGGGATGAGAGGAAGAGAGGTAGAGGGAAGAGAGGTAGAGGGATGAGAGGAAGAGAGGTAGAGGGATGAGAGGTAGAGGGATGAGAGGGATGAGAGGAAGAGAGGTAGAGGGAAGAGAGGAAGAGAGGTAGAGGGATGAGAGAGATGAGAGGAAGAGAGGTAGAGGGATGAGAGGGATGAGAGGTAGAGGGATGAGAGGAAGAGAGGTAGAGGGATGAGAGGTAGAGAGGTAGAGGGAAGAGAGGAAGAGAGGTAGAGGGATGAGAGGTAGAGGGATGAGAGGAAGAGAGGTAGAGGGATGAGAGGTAGAGAGGTAGAGGGATGAGAGGAAGAGAGGTAGAGGGATGAGAGAGATGAGAGGAAGAGAGGTAGAGGGATGAGAGGAAGAGAGGTAGAGGGATGAGAGAGATGAGAGGAAGAGAGGTAGAGGGATGAGAGGAAGAGAGGTAGAGGGATGAGAGGAAGAGAGGTAGAGGGATGAGAGGAAGAGAGGTAGAGGGATGAGAGGTAGAGGGATGAGAGGGATGAGAGGTAGAGGGATGAGAGGTAGAGGAATGAGAGGAAGAGGGATGAAAGGGATGAGAGGTAGAGGGATGAGAGGAAGAGAGGTAGAGGGATGAAAGGGATGAGAGGTAGAGGGATGAGAGGTAGAGGGATGAGAGGAAGAGAGGTAGAGGGATGAGAGGGATGAGAGGTAGAGGGATGAGAGGTAGAGGGATGAGAGGAAGAGAGGTAGAGGGATGAGAGGTAGAGGGATGAGAGGGATGAGAGGTAGAGGGATGAGAGAGATGAGAGGAAGAGAGGTAGAGGGATGAGAGGAAGAGAGGTAGAGGGATGAGAGAGATGAGAGGTAGAGGGATGAGAGGAAGAGAGGTAGAGGGATGAGAGAGATGAGAGGAAGAGAGGTAGAGGGATGAGAGGAAGAGAGGTAGAGGGATGAGAGAGATGAGAGGAAGAGAGGTAGAGGGATGAGAGGAAGAGAGGTAGAGGGATGAGAGAGATGAGAGGAAGAGAGGTAGAGGGATGAGAGGAAGAGGGAAGAGAGGGATGAGAGGAAGAGAGGTAGAGGGATGAGAGGAAGAGAGGTAGAGGGATGAGAGGAAGAGAGGTAGAGGGAAGAGAGGGATGAGAGGTAGAGGGAAGAGAGGGATGAGAGGAAGAGGGAAGAGAGGGATGAGAGGTAGAGGGAAGAGAGGGATGAGAGGAAGAGAGGTAGAGGGATGAGCCGTGCACTAAGGAGGGAGGGGGAAGCAGAGAGGATGGGTTCATCTAGAATATGGAGGGTATATCCAGGATGTGCCCTGTGTTCGTAAATAAAGGTAACCGTTCCTAATGGGGGAGGGGGGGCAGAGGAGAGAAGAGGTCATTTTATGCCGATTACCACGTGAGTTTCGAGCTGGAGAGAGACGGAGAGAGAGAGGGAAGACGAATAAAAAAGACAGGCAATGAAAAAGAGGAGAAAGGAGTGGCGAAGATGAAAGAGGGAGAAAAATAGGAGATCCAGCCGCTTGTCCCTCTCATCTCGTCTGTTTTCTCCTGTTGTCCCTTACTCCCTTCGTCATTTCCACCCCCCTCCCTCTCTCTCCTCTCTCTCTCTACTTCTCTCCTCACTGTCTGTCCTTCTCTGTCCTCTCTCTCTCTCGCTCTCTCTCTGTCCAATTCAAATTCAAATGGCTTTATTGGCATGATGTAATGATGTACATATTACGAAAGCAAGCGTCCTAACTCTCCCCTTCTCTTTCTCTCCTCTCTCTCTCTCTCTCCCTCTCCTCTCCTCTCTTTCTCCCCTCTCTCTCCTTCTTTCTCTCTCTCTCTGTCCGTCTCCCGGCACACTTGAAAAACAGTGTGATTATGCTGCAGACTTGAGCTGCAGAACAAATCACATTTACTGGGGGAGAGTGTGCAGATAGAAGCGGCGGAGAGGCAGGAAATGATTCCCACTGTGTCACACAGAGAGAGGGGGAGCGATTGCAGAGCGAATGAAAGAGTATTGCAGTTTGGAAGGAAAGTATTGCAAGCGGGAGATGGGGGGGCGGGACTAGATGAAGAAGAAAAAGAGACAAAGATGGAGGGGGGAGAGGGGTAAGAAGGCCCCGGAAAACACAGAGACACGGACAGGCCGGCAGAACGGGGTGATAAAAATGGTCCGCGGGTCGTGGAGAGATCTTTAAAGACCAGCCGCTGCAATGAGGAAGATGAGCGGTTTGAAAAGAGACGAGCGAGGGAGGAGGAGGAGGAGGAGGAGGCTCGCAGGTATATGAATCAAGGGTTAGATCAAACAGATGTTGGAGGAGCGAGGTGGTGGAAGTGGTGGCTAAAAAATTGAGAGAGAGAGAATGAGAGAGAGAGGAGAGAGCAAGAGAGAGGGCGAGAGAGAGAGAAAGAGAGGAGAGAGAGAAGGGAGAGAGAGAAAGAGAGGAGAGAGAAGGGAGAGAGAGAGGAGAGAGAAGAGAGAGGAGAGAGAAGGGAGAGGAGAGAGAGAAGAGAGAGAGAGAGAGAAGGGGGGGAGAGAGAGGAGAGAGAGAAAGAGAGGAGAGAGAAGGGAGAGAGAGAAAGAGAGGAGAGAAGGGAGAGAGAGAGAAGAGAGAGAGAGGAGAGAGCAAGAGAGAGAGAAGGAGAGGAGAGAGAGAAGGGAGAGAGAGCAAGAAGAGTGCAACAGAGAGAGAGAGAGAAGGGGAGAGAGAGGGGGAGAGAGGAAAGAGAGAGATGGACAGAATGAGCTTAGAGAGAGAGGAAAGTGAGCGGACGGGAGAGAGTACGAGTTCCAGATTAAGCGGAGGAGAGGGTTGATCGGGGTGGTGGTGGTGGGGTGTTCAAAGAGATGGGGAGAAAGGTTAAGCAGGCGAGAGAGAAAGAGAAGGAAGAAGAGAGGGACCGGGGGAGAGACGGAGCGAAGGTAACGAGAGAGAAGAGGGCGAGATTTGTAAGGGATTATGTATTATTTATAGATGGAGCATAATTTGATTGGCCACAGTGCTGGTTCCCTCTGAGAGAGGGGGTGATAATTTTAGAATGGAGCGAGAGAGGGAGAGAGAGAGAGAGAGAGAGAGAGGGAGAGAGAGGGGGGGAGAGAGAGGGGGGGAGAGAGAGGGAGAGAGAGAGAGAGAGGGAGAGAGAGAGAGAGAGAGAGAGAGAGAGAGAGAGAGAGAGAGAGAGACGGGGGGGAGGGAGAGAGAGGGAGAGAGAGAGAGAGAGAGAGAGAGAGAGAGAGAGAGAGAGAGAGAGAGAGGAGAGAGAGAGAGAGAGAGAGAGAGAGAGAGAGAGGGAGAGAGAGAGAGAGGAGAGGGAGAGGGAGAGAGAGAGCGGGGGTGGATCTGCAGGAGAAAGGTATACGGGAGGAACGTGGAGTTTAGGAACCTCCCTGTCAGCTGTTTCACGGGAGCAGCTCATAGCAAAACACTCTGATTAACCCGGATCGGCACCGCTGAGTGCACGGACACACACACAACACACACACACACACACACACACACACACACACACACACATTGCTTGCTTGCTGGTTGTCCATCGTGCCCAATGATGACCATCTTCTTCTATTTTGGGTCCTTTGAGGACCCAGATAGCAGAAGATCCCTGCAGCAGAGATGTTTTGAAAGTTGCATGGGGGGTGGGGCGCTTCTCCCCAACGCCACATGACTTGATTGTAGAGGAGATGGATCCGATGGCAAGTGGGGTCCCTAGACGACCGGCACCTCCACACAACTGCAGGGGGGCTGCCGGAAATCCTGTTTTTCGGAAACCGCCTCGAAGCGTGCTGCCACAGCTTGCTTTTCTGTTGGGGTAAGCTCCCTTAGCCTTATGTCTTCCCAGACTCACCCCACAAGGCAGCGGGGCAGTGGTTGATAGGTGCCAGGGCGTGTCCACCAGGGTGGGCCTGCACACCATATCTCTGGGGGCCCACTGCTGCTCCGAGATCCCCTGCCAAGTTAGCCTGGGGGCCGCAAGACCCCAGTTACCACGTGTGGCCACGGGGGAGGCCTGGCAGGAGTCTTGGTGAAGGAGAGGCTATGTACTGGCAAGGGAAGGCTAACACGCTAGCATGCTTCCCCTGTTAGCCACAGAGGCTAGCCAGCGGCAGCAAGCTAAGGGCAGGAAGGACACAAGCGGGTTGGAAGAACACGTGCACCTTCCCTCCAACTACACACTGCTGCACTAGACGCATCACAACACCCTGTGTGTATGTACACACACACACACACACGCACACACACACGCGGTGCCGGAATGCTCCGGCACCCACGCTCCGCGGCTACCACGAAACGACGCGCTATTAATTTGCATACGGAGGCCGTCTCGCTTCGTCGACTCGCGGATCGCAAGACAAATGTACATCCAGATGGGAAGCGAAATGGAGGTCGGCAACCCACGACCCCGTAAGAGCGGGGGGGCTCGGATCCCATGTTGTTGTTTTAATAAAAGCGGGAATACCACGCCGGCGTGGGTCGTTACGGTCCCGTCCATTGATACCCCCTTCCACGTGCAAAGGGAAACCACGAGGCGACCCGGCCCGCGTCCGGCGGAGATGTGATGACGGGTCACGGTAAGGAGGACGGTGACTTGGGGTACTCCGGGAACACGCGGGAGGGCTGCCTCGTTAGCCTGGCTCCCAGCTCGGTCACCCACAAACTGACGTGTTAGACTAGGGGAGGGGGTGCCCAGACAGCATCTGGATGTGGACCACGTCAGGCAGTGATGCGGCACTGGTGACCTTCTTCTGGCCCTGACAAAACGGATGTGACCCTGAAGTGGCCCACATGTATATAATAGCAAATATACCAAATCACATGTGGTCCTTTTTTGGCAAAGATGTGGTGCTCTGGGCAACATGTGATCTGGATGTGACCCGAAGTGGCCCGGGTGGTGAATGCTGAATATGGCCCAAATATCACAAAACAAATATGGACCACCTTTGGCAAATATGTGGCACATGCGGCATTGCTGTTGATTGGTTCTGGCCCAGATCTGACAAACGGGAGCGGGCCGCCCGAGTGCCCTCATTCCACGCGGTATGTGGGCCGGATGAAAGTGGCGGGCGTGGGACGGGTCCGTATCCTCCATCACGGTTCCCTTTAAACGTCTCCTCCGTCACTAATCGCTCGGCGTCGCCCGCGTGGTTCCTCTCAAGGGTTGGATGTCATAGAAACGCGGTCGACAGAGGTGCGAGTCGGACGCGCTCTCTTGTTACCCTAAGCATGCTGGGAGAAAAAAAAATCAATCTTCTGATAAAAGTTTGAAAAAGACATTTATCTTACCGCGCCGGTGTGAGGCGTCCGGCCGGGGCGTGATATCGATGACGTGTACGTCGGCTGGCCCGGCTGGAAGTTAGCAGTTAGCCCGGCCGGAAGTTAGCAGTTAGCCCGGCTGGAAGTTAGCAGTTAGCCCGGCTGGAAGTTAGCAGTTAGCCCGGCCGGAAGTAGCAGTTAGCCCGGCCGGAAGTTAGCAGTTAGCCCGGCTGGAAGTTAGCAGTTAGCCCGCTGGAAGTTAGCGGGCGATACCGGGCCTCCGTCCAGCTACCGGCTCATCTCCCGTGTTGTTCCGCTCGCAATAAAGTCGCCCAACTGTCGCGCGGCGGCGTCCCCGGGGAGCAACCGGGGTCAAGTCGTCACCGCCTCGGTAACTTGTTCTCGCGTCCCCGAACCCCCTCCCCCCCTCCCCCTCCCCCTCCCCCTCTCTTCTTTGCTATCTTCAGAGACACCTTGTCCGAGAGGCTGAAGTGAGAAAAATGGGAAAAAGATGGATAGATTGAGAGAGATAGCGAGAGGCAGGGGGGAGAGAGAGAGAGAGATATGGTCACGGCGAGGTGATAATTCACCCTGCTAACCCTGCGCGGGGGGTGAGGCAGGTTCTAGAATTTACCGTGACCGGGGGGGGGGTGAGCCAGCGGCCCACCTGGCTGCCTCCCAAAAAAAATCCCGCTCCTTTAACTTTCCACACCTCTCTTCATTGCACTCTCTCCTCTCCCTCTGGTTCCCTTCCATCTCCCCCCGCCCCCCGCCGCCGCCGCCGCCGCCCCCTCCCGGCTTATAACTCACTCCCCATACGGAGACCATTAGGACGGGCCCCCGGACAACCTTGTCTTATGAATCTCTGCATGCATTATTTATTTATTTGTTTATGTGTTTGGAAATGATGGGCCTTCGGCCGCGCGCTCTATTGCCGGAGTAAATAAAGGCTCCTTGTTGCCAGGCCGATGAGGAGCGGTAATCCACTCCTATGAAATACTGCCCCCACTTGGCTGCAGCGGGAAACGATTTGGACGGTGTTATTCATCTGTTGATGGCAGCCGTCGGTGCAGCGCGATGCTATCGACCGGCCTCGGCGTTCTCTCTCGTCATGTAATTCCATGCTCGCGGGGTATTTTATTATAGGGAAGGGTTTTAATGGGGGCCAGATTAATACCTCTGCCGGAGAGGCTGATTCCCCCACTCTCATGCTGCCCTCTTCCTCCCTCCCTCCGTCTCTCTCTCTCCCCTCTCCCCCTCCCTCTCCCCTACACTATATTGGCGTTCGGAGGCACAGGACCGTGGCCTTGATGTGAATGGAGGCCCATAAAGCCAACAGTCAGACCTAAGTGCTTTACCCAGCTGCGTATCGAGAGGGGAGAGGGGGTGGGTGGAGGTGGTGGGGGTTTGAAGGAGTGGTTGGGTGCATCATCTCTCATATCTTTCCTCCAGCCCCGGCCAGCTGCGTTATTACACCCAACCATCGCTTCCTATC
>NW_026611499.1:7500-10000 GCF_029633865.1 Lampris incognitus
AAAGGACATCGATCCGCCAGACCGGAGGAACCGACCGCCCGAACGCCGGCAAAGCCGGCCGGCGGACACCCTCCGAAGGCGTGTTAAGTTGGCCCATCGATCAGGACACAAACACGCAACAAATCCAGTCCGGGGTGTGGTGTAAGCAGCCCTACCAGAGAAATCACCTAACCCTAACCCTAAACGTACGGCAGACGCGTCCCCTGGCTCTCACATTGACAACTGAGAGGCTTCTGAAAACCTGGCCACGCCCATCAGTAAAAACCACTACAGCAAGTGACGACATATGTACCTTCAAAGTGCTGTACTACAGGGTGCTGTTCAAAAGGTATCTATCCCGTTTACTCTCTATGCTTCATATATCATCATATTATTGAAAAGTGCAAGCCTTTAGGGACAACAGCAACTCAAGTCGCCAACGCTCTGTTGACTCAATAACTGCAGAGATCCAAACTTCTCCTGGCATTAACATCGGCACAAAAACTGTGCGCCGGGAGCTTCGTGGAATATGGGTTTCTATGGATTCAGAATGACATGTCAGAAAAGCTCCTGTAGGTGTAATGGTCAGTTATCTCAATACTTTTGGACATATATTGTGCGTGTGCGTGTGTCTGTGATACCTAACATAAACACACCTGTATTACTAGAATTGATAGTTCACGCCACAAAAGTGAGGGGCAAACATAGAAAAGCGTGCAACCCAGCCACTGAGGATGCACAAGCCAATGCATTCTTAGTGCAGGTCCCAAGCCAGGACAAATGGGGAGGGTTACGTCAGGAAGGGCATCCGGCGTCAAATCTTTGCCAAATCAAATATGCGGATCATAAATAAGATTTCCATACCGGATCGGTCGAGGCCCGGGTTACCGACGACCGCCATCGGTACTGTTAACCAGCGGAGTGCCGGTGGAAACTAGGCTACTGTTGGGCGAAGGAAAAGGAGAGGGGGAAGGCATGTCCAGAGGCAGCTAGAGAGGAGGAAGGGTAGGCGTGTGGAGGTGAGAGTCAGTCGGAACTTTGAATGTTGGCACTATGGCTAGTAAAGGGAGAGAGCAGGCTGACGTGATGGAAAGAAGAAAGGTGACAAGAGACAAGGTGGAAGGGGAGTAAGGCCAGGAGTATCGCAGGTGGGTTCAAACTCTTCTACCATGGTGCGAATGGGAGGAGAAATGGGGTAGGGGTCATTCTGAAGGAAGAGTATGTCAAGAGCGTGCTGGAGGTGAACACAGTGTCAGACAGAGTGAGGATTATGAAGCTGGAAATCGAAGGTGTATTGCTGACGGTTATCAGCGCATATGCCCCGCAAGTCGGGTGTAAGATGGACGAAAAAGAAGAATTCTGGAGTTGAGTTGGACGACGTGGTGGAAAGGGTACCCAAGGAGGAGGGAGTGGTGATTGGAGCGGACTTCGATGGACACGTTGCTGAAGGGAACAGAGGTGATGAGGAGTTGATGGTAAGGTATGGAATCGAGGAGAGAAATGTGGAAGGACAGATGGTGTTCGATTTTGCGAAAAGGATGGAAATGGCTGAGGTGAATACATATTTCAAGAAGAGGGAGGAGCACAGGGTGACGACGTATACGAGTGGAGGAAAGTGCACACAGGTGGACTATATCTTGTGTAGAAGGCGCGATGTAAAACGGATTGCATACTGCAAGGTGGTGACAGGGGAGAACGTAGCTAGGCAGCATCGGATGGTGGTCTGTAAGATGACTTTGGAGACCAACATGAGGAAGCGAGTGAAGACACAGCCGAAGATCAAATGGTGGAAGTTGAAGAAGGAAGACTGTTGTGTGGAGTTCAGGCAGGAGTTAACACAGGCACTGAGTGGTAGTGAAGAGTTGCCAGATGGCTGGGCAAGCGCTGCAGAAATAGCGAGGAAGACAGCTAGGAATGTACTTGGTGGGTCATCGGGACAGAGGAAGGAAGACAAGGAGACTTGGCGGTGGTGGTGGTGGTGGTGGAAGGAGGAAGTAGAGCAAAGTATACAGAGGAAAAGGTTGGCAAAGAAGAAGTGGGATAGTCAGAGAGATGAAGAAAGTACACAGGAGTACAAGGAGATGCAGCGTAAAGCAAAGAGAGAGGTGGCAAAGGTAAAGGAAAAGTCGTACGGTGAGCTGTATGACAGGTTAGACACTAAGGAAGGAGAAAAAGACTTGTACAGATTGGCTAGACAGAGAGACCGAGCTGCCGAGGATGTGCGACAAGTTAGGGCGATCAAAGATACAGATGGAAATGTGCTGCCAAGCGAGGAGAGTGTGCTACGAAGTGGAAGGACTACTTTGACGGGCTGATAAATGAAGAAAATGAGAGAGACAGAGAGAGAGAGAGAGAGAGAGAGAGAGAGAGAGAGAGAGAGAGAGAGAGAGAGAGAGAGAGAGAAAAGGTTGGTTGATTGAGAAGTACAGAGAAGGCCAGAAAGAGTTGCATTGTGTCTTTGTAGATTTACACAAAGCATACGACAGGGTGCCGAGAGAGGAGGTGTGATATTGTAGGAGGA
>NW_026611499.1:20000-24103 GCF_029633865.1 Lampris incognitus
GAAGGCGTGTTAAGTTGGCCCATCGATCAGGACACAAACACGCAACAAATCCAGTCCGGGGTGTGGTGTAAGCAGCCCTACCAGAGAAATCACCTAACCCTAACCCTAAACGTACGGCAGACGCGTCCCCTGGCTCTCACATTGACAACTGAGAGGCTTCTGAAAACCTGGCCACGCCCATCAGTAAAAACCACTACAGCAAGTGACGACATATGTACCTTCAAAGTGCTGTACTACAGGGTGCTGTTCAAAAGGTATCTATCCCGTTTACTCTCTATGCTTCATATATCATCATATTATTGAAAAGTGCAAGCCTTTAGGGACAACAGCAACTCAAGTCGCCAACGCTCTGTTGACTCAATAACTGCAGAGATCCAAACTTCTCCTGGCATTAACATCGGCACAAAAACTGTGCGCCGGGAGCTTCGTGGAATATGGGTTTCTATGGATTCAGAATGACATGTCAGAAAAGCTCCTGTAGGTGTAATGGTCAGTTATCTCAATACTTTTGGACATATATTGTGCGTGTGCGTGTGTCTGTGATACCTAACATAAACACACCTGTATTACTAGAATTGATAGTTCACGCCACAAAAGTGAGGGGCAAACATAGAAAAGCGTGCAACCCAGCCACTGAGGATGCACAAGCCAATGCATTCTTAGTGCAGGTCCCAAGCCAGGACAAATGGGGAGGGTTACGTCAGGAAGGGCATCCGGCGTCAAATCTTTGCCAAATCAAATATGCGGATCATAAATAAGATTTCCATACCGGATCGGTCGAGGCCCGGGTTACCGACGACCGCCATCGGTACTGTTAACCAGCGGAGTGCCGGTGGAAACTAGGCTACTGTTGGGCGAAGGAAAAGGAGAGGGGGAAGGCATGTCCAGAGGCAGCTAGAGAGGAGGAAGGGTAGGCGTGTGGAGGTGAGAGTCAGTCGGAACTTTGAATGTTGGCACTATGGCTAGTAAAGGGAGAGAGCAGGCTGACGTGATGGAAAGAAGAAAGGTGACAAGAGACAAGGTGGAAGGGGAGTAAGGCCAGGAGTATCGCAGGTGGGTTCAAACTCTTCTACCATGGTGCGAATGGGAGGAGAAATGGGGTAGGGGTCATTCTGAAGGAAGAGTATGTCAAGAGCGTGCTGGAGGTGAACACAGTGTCAGACAGAGTGAGGATTATGAAGCTGGAAATCGAAGGTGTATTGCTGACGGTTATCAGCGCATATGCCCCGCAAGTCGGGTGTAAGATGGACGAAAAAGAAGAATTCTGGAGTTGAGTTGGACGACGTGGTGGAAAGGGTACCCAAGGAGGAGGGAGTGGTGATTGGAGCGGACTTCGATGGACACGTTGCTGAAGGGAACAGAGGTGATGAGGAGTTGATGGTAAGGTATGGAATCGAGGAGAGAAATGTGGAAGGACAGATGGTGTTCGATTTTGCGAAAAGGATGGAAATGGCTGAGGTGAATACATATTTCAAGAAGAGGGAGGAGCACAGGGTGACGACGTATACGAGTGGAGGAAAGTGCACACAGGTGGACTATATCTTGTGTAGAAGGCGCGATGTAAAACGGATTGCATACTGCAAGGTGGTGACAGGGGAGAACGTAGCTAGGCAGCATCGGATGGTGGTCTGTAAGATGACTTTGGAGACCAACATGAGGAAGCGAGTGAAGACACAGCCGAAGATCAAATGGTGGAAGTTGAAGAAGGAAGACTGTTGTGTGGAGTTCAGGCAGGAGTTAACACAGGCACTGAGTGGTAGTGAAGAGTTGCCAGATGGCTGGGCAAGCGCTGCAGAAATAGCGAGGAAGACAGCTAGGAATGTACTTGGTGGGTCATCGGGACAGAGGAAGGAAGACAAGGAGACTTGGCGGTGGTGGTGGTGGTGGTGGAAGGAGGAAGTAGAGCAAAGTATACAGAGGAAAAGGTTGGCAAAGAAGAAGTGGGATAGTCAGAGAGATGAAGAAAGTACACAGGAGTACAAGGAGATGCAGCGTAAAGCAAAGAGAGAGGTGGCAAAGGTAAAGGAAAAGTCGTACGGTGAGCTGTATGACAGGTTAGACACTAAGGAAGGAGAAAAAGACTTGTACAGATTGGCTAGACAGAGAGACCGAGCTGCCGAGGATGTGCGACAAGTTAGGGCGATCAAAGATACAGATGGAAATGTGCTGCCAAGCGAGGAGAGTGTGCTACGAAGTGGAAGGACTACTTTGACGGGCTGATAAATGAAGAAAATGAGAGAGACAGAGAGAGAGAGAGAGAGAGAGAGAGAGAGAGAGAGAGAGAGAGAGAGAGAGAGAGAGAGAGAGAAAAGGTTGGTTGATTGAGAAGTACAGAGAAGGCCAGAAAGAGTTGCATTGTGTCTTTGTAGATTTACACAAAGCATACGACAGGGTGCCGAGAGAGGAGGTGTGATATTGTAGGAGGAAGTCAAGAGTTGCAGAGAAGTATGTAGGAGTGGTGCAGGCTATGTATGAGGGAAGTGTGACAATGCTGAGGTGCGTGGTTGGAATGACAGATGGGTTCAAGGTGGAGGTGGGATTACATCAAGGATCGGCTCTGAGCCCTTTCTTGGTTGCAACGGTGATGGACAGGTTGACGGACAAGATCAGGCAGGAGTCTCCATGGACGATGATGTTCGCGGATGACATTGTCATCTGTAGCGACAGTAGGGTGCAGTTCATTGTGAGGAGAGCCTGGAGAGGTGGAGGTATGCACTGGAGAGAAGAGGAATGAAAGTCAGTAGGAGCAAGACGGAATACCTACGCGTGAGGAGGTGACAAAGGCATTTCACTTTAAATACTTGGGGTCAACTGTCCAAAGTAACGGGGAGTGCAGGAGAGAGGTGAAGAAGAGAGTGCAGGCAGGCAGGCAGGCAGGCAGGCAGGCAGGCAGGCAGGCAGGCAGGCAGGCAGGCAGGCAGACGGGCAGGCAGGGTGGAGTGGGTGGAGAAGAGTGTCAGGACAGAAGGGTACCAGCAACAGTTAAAGGGAAGGTTAACAAGATGTTCGTGAGACCAGCTACGTTATATGATTTAGAGACAGTGGCACTGACGAAAAGACAGCAGGAGGCGGAGCTGGAGGTGGCAGAGTTGAGGATGCTAACATTTTCACTGGGAGTAACGAAGAAGAGCAAGATTAGGAACGATTGCTCAAGTTGGACGGTTTGGATGCTGAATATGGAGCTGCCAGGAAAGAGGAAAAGAGGAAGGCCAAAGAGGAGGTTTATGGATGTGGTGAGGGAAGACATGCAGGTGGATGGTGTGACAGAGGAACACGCAGAAGACAGGAAGACATGGAAACGGATGATCCGCTGTGGCGATCCCTAACGGCAGAAGCCGAAAGTCGTAGTAGTAAACATAGAAAATCGTGCACGGCAGCCTTCTAAACTGTTTCTCTTGGTGGTGCTCTGTGTGTGTGTGCTCTGTATGCTCTCTCTCTCAGCTGAGAATCACCTCTAAGCAAAGGTCTACTTACTCTACTGCTAATTCACTGCCGGTGGCTCGGTTAAACAGAGGGAACCGTAAACAAAAGGATATATTATTTCCCCGCCCCGCCCCACACACACACGCACACACAAAATAGATAGATAGATAGATAGATAGATAGATAGATAGATAGATAGATAGATAGATAGATAGATAAATAAAGAAAGAAATAGATAAATAAATAAATAAATAAATAAATACATAGATAGATAGATAGATAGATAGATAGATAGATAGATAGATAGATAGATAGATAGATAGATAGATAGATAGATAAATAAATAAATAAATAAATAGAAAAACAAAACACCAACTATTACATGATTACACAAGGAACTAATTTGCAAGTCTTATTCTCTCTGAAATTCGTCTGGTTTTTGTTTGTTTGGTATTGTTTGATTTGTTTTGCGCCGAACCGGATTCCTTACGTGTGCGAGAGAGACAGCAGGTGGAAGGGGAATCAAGCCAGGACCATCGGAGGAGGGAGAGAGGCAGGGAGGAGGGTTCAAACTCTACCACGATGGTGCGTACGGGAAGAGAAAAGGTTGAAGCGGCCGGAACACATACCCACGTCCCGTGCACCAGCCGAAACTGGTATTACCGGGGAGACACTCCGGC
>NW_026611500.1:20000-24091 GCF_029633865.1 Lampris incognitus
CCTACACAACGCAATGAAAAAGTAGACCGGTCACACGAGGACTTTGAGAAAATGTCTTCCGGGAAGCCCCGCGAGGTAAACACGGAGCTGTTCCACCCCTCCCCATACAGATGTTGGAGGGGGGGGGGGGGGCCGCAAGCCTCGCGAGGGGAGCCGTGGAAGAGCAACTGGGATAGACGGTCCGGCTGAGCACCGCCGAGCACGCTGTCGAGCTGTGCAACGGAGAGGACGACTACGCGGTAGAGCCCCTCCCACTCCGCACTCTGCTCGCCACTAAGAACATTAAATAAAGGACATCGATCCGCCAGACCGGAGGAACCGACCGCCCGAACGCCGGCAAAGCCGGCCGGCGGACACCCTCCGAAGGCGTGTTAAGTTGGCCCATCGATCAGGACACAAACACGCAACAAATCCAGTCCGGGGTGTGGTGTAAGCAGCCCTACCAGAGAAATCACCTAACCCTAACCCTAAACGTACGGCAGACGCGTCCCCTGGCTCTCACATTGACAACTGAGAGGCTTCTGAAAACCTGGCCACGCCCATCAGTAAAAACCACTACAGCAAGTGACGACATATGTACCTTCAAAGTGCTGTACTACAGGGTGCTGTTCAAAAGGTATCTATCCCGTTTACTCTCTATGCTTCATATATCATCATATTATTGAAAAGTGCAAGCCTTTAGGGACAACAGCAACTCAAGTCGCCAACGCTCTGTTGACTCAATAACTGCAGAGATCCAAACTTCTCCTGGCATTAACATCGGCACAAAAACTGTGCGCCGGGAGCTTCGTGGAATATGGGTTTCTATGGATTCAGAATGACATGTCAGAAAAGCTCCTGTAGGTGTAATGGTCAGTTATCTCAATACTTTTGGACATATATTGTGCGTGTGCGTGTGTCTGTGATACCTAACATAAACACACCTGTATTACTAGAATTGATAGTTCACGCCACAAAAGTGAGGGGCAAACATAGAAAAGCGTGCAACCCAGCCACTGAGGATGCACAAGCCAATGCATTCTTAGTGCAGGTCCCAAGCCAGGACAAATGGGGAGGGTTACGTCAGGAAGGGCATCCGGCGTCAAATCTTTGCCAAATCAAATATGCGGATCATAAATAAGATTTCCATACCGGATCGGTCGAGGCCCGGGTTACCGACGACCGCCATCGGTACTGTTAACCAGCGGAGTGCCGGTGGAAACTAGGCTACTGTTGGGCGAAGGAAAAGGAGAGGGGGAAGGCATGTCCAGAGGCAGCTAGAGAGGAGGAAGGGTAGGCGTGTGGAGGTGAGAGTCAGTCGGAACTTTGAATGTTGGCACTATGGCTAGTAAAGGGAGAGAGCAGGCTGACGTGATGGAAAGAAGAAAGGTGACAAGAGACAAGGTGGAAGGGGAGTAAGGCCAGGAGTATCGCAGGTGGGTTCAAACTCTTCTACCATGGTGCGAATGGGAGGAGAAATGGGGTAGGGGTCATTCTGAAGGAAGAGTATGTCAAGAGCGTGCTGGAGGTGAACACAGTGTCAGACAGAGTGAGGATTATGAAGCTGGAAATCGAAGGTGTATTGCTGACGGTTATCAGCGCATATGCCCCGCAAGTCGGGTGTAAGATGGACGAAAAAGAAGAATTCTGGAGTTGAGTTGGACGACGTGGTGGAAAGGGTACCCAAGGAGGAGGGAGTGGTGATTGGAGCGGACTTCGATGGACACGTTGCTGAAGGGAACAGAGGTGATGAGGAGTTGATGGTAAGGTATGGAATCGAGGAGAGAAATGTGGAAGGACAGATGGTGTTCGATTTTGCGAAAAGGATGGAAATGGCTGAGGTGAATACATATTTCAAGAAGAGGGAGGAGCACAGGGTGACGACGTATACGAGTGGAGGAAAGTGCACACAGGTGGACTATATCTTGTGTAGAAGGCGCGATGTAAAACGGATTGCATACTGCAAGGTGGTGACAGGGGAGAACGTAGCTAGGCAGCATCGGATGGTGGTCTGTAAGATGACTTTGGAGACCAACATGAGGAAGCGAGTGAAGACACAGCCGAAGATCAAATGGTGGAAGTTGAAGAAGGAAGACTGTTGTGTGGAGTTCAGGCAGGAGTTAACACAGGCACTGAGTGGTAGTGAAGAGTTGCCAGATGGCTGGGCAAGCGCTGCAGAAATAGCGAGGAAGACAGCTAGGAATGTACTTGGTGGGTCATCGGGACAGAGGAAGGAAGACAAGGAGACTTGGCGGTGGTGGTGGTGGTGGTGGAAGGAGGAAGTAGAGCAAAGTATACAGAGGAAAAGGTTGGCAAAGAAGAAGTGGGATAGTCAGAGAGATGAAGAAAGTACACAGGAGTACAAGGAGATGCAGCGTAAAGCAAAGAGAGAGGTGGCAAAGGTAAAGGAAAAGTCGTACGGTGAGCTGTATGACAGGTTAGACACTAAGGAAGGAGAAAAAGACTTGTACAGATTGGCTAGACAGAGAGACCGAGCTGCCGAGGATGTGCGACAAGTTAGGGCGATCAAAGATACAGATGGAAATGTGCTGCCAAGCGAGGAGAGTGTGCTACGAAGTGGAAGGACTACTTTGACGGGCTGATAAATGAAGAAAATGAGAGAGACAGAGAGAGAGAGAGAGAGAGAGAGAGAGAGAGAGAGAGAGAGAGAGAGAGAGAGAGAGAGAGAGAAAAGGTTGGTTGATTGAGAAGTACAGAGAAGGCCAGAAAGAGTTGCATTGTGTCTTTGTAGATTTACACAAAGCATACGACAGGGTGCCGAGAGAGGAGGTGTGATATTGTAGGAGGAAGTCAAGAGTTGCAGAGAAGTATGTAGGAGTGGTGCAGGCTATGTATGAGGGAAGTGTGACAATGCTGAGGTGCGTGGTTGGAATGACAGATGGGTTCAAGGTGGAGGTGGGATTACATCAAGGATCGGCTCTGAGCCCTTTCTTGGTTGCAACGGTGATGGACAGGTTGACGGACAAGATCAGGCAGGAGTCTCCATGGACGATGATGTTCGCGGATGACATTGTCATCTGTAGCGACAGTAGGGTGCAGTTCATTGTGAGGAGAGCCTGGAGAGGTGGAGGTATGCACTGGAGAGAAGAGGAATGAAAGTCAGTAGGAGCAAGACGGAATACCTACGCGTGAGGAGGTGACAAAGGCATTTCACTTTAAATACTTGGGGTCAACTGTCCAAAGTAACGGGGAGTGCAGGAGAGAGGTGAAGAAGAGAGTGCAGGCAGGCAGGCAGGCAGGCAGGCAGGCAGGCAGGCAGGCAGGCAGGCAGGCAGGCAGGCAGACGGGCAGGCAGGGTGGAGTGGGTGGAGAAGAGTGTCAGGACAGAAGGGTACCAGCAACAGTTAAAGGGAAGGTTAACAAGATGTTCGTGAGACCAGCTACGTTATATGATTTAGAGACAGTGGCACTGACGAAAAGACAGCAGGAGGCGGAGCTGGAGGTGGCAGAGTTGAGGATGCTAACATTTTCACTGGGAGTAACGAAGAAGAGCAAGATTAGGAACGATTGCTCAAGTTGGACGGTTTGGATGCTGAATATGGAGCTGCCAGGAAAGAGGAAAAGAGGAAGGCCAAAGAGGAGGTTTATGGATGTGGTGAGGGAAGACATGCAGGTGGATGGTGTGACAGAGGAACACGCAGAAGACAGGAAGACATGGAAACGGATGATCCGCTGTGGCGATCCCTAACGGCAGAAGCCGAAAGTCGTAGTAGTAAACATAGAAAATCGTGCACGGCAGCCTTCTAAACTGTTTCTCTTGGTGGTGCTCTGTGTGTGTGTGCTCTGTATGCTCTCTCTCTCAGCTGAGAATCACCTCTAAGCAAAGGTCTACTTACTCTACTGCTAATTCACTGCCGGTGGCTCGGTTAAACAGAGGGAACCGTAAACAAAAGGATATATTATTTCCCCGCCCCGCCCCACACACACACGCACACACAAAATAGATAGATAGATAGATAGATAGATAGATAGATAGATAGATAGATAGATAGATAGATAGATAAATAAAGAAAGAAATAGATAAATAAATAAATAAATAAATAAATACATAGATAGATAGATAGATAGATAGATAGATAGATAGATAGATA
>NW_026611501.1:10000-12500 GCF_029633865.1 Lampris incognitus
AAGGGTAGGCGTGTGGAGGTGAGAGTCAGTCGGAACTTTGAATGTTGGCACTATGGCTAGTAAAGGGAGAGAGCAGGCTGACGTGATGGAAAGAAGAAAGGTGACAAGAGACAAGGTGGAAGGGGAGTAAGGCCAGGAGTATCGCAGGTGGGTTCAAACTCTTCTACCATGGTGCGAATGGGAGGAGAAATGGGGTAGGGGTCATTCTGAAGGAAGAGTATGTCAAGAGCGTGCTGGAGGTGAACACAGTGTCAGACAGAGTGAGGATTATGAAGCTGGAAATCGAAGGTGTATTGCTGACGGTTATCAGCGCATATGCCCCGCAAGTCGGGTGTAAGATGGACGAAAAAGAAGAATTCTGGAGTTGAGTTGGACGACGTGGTGGAAAGGGTACCCAAGGAGGAGGGAGTGGTGATTGGAGCGGACTTCGATGGACACGTTGCTGAAGGGAACAGAGGTGATGAGGAGTTGATGGTAAGGTATGGAATCGAGGAGAGAAATGTGGAAGGACAGATGGTGTTCGATTTTGCGAAAAGGATGGAAATGGCTGAGGTGAATACATATTTCAAGAAGAGGGAGGAGCACAGGGTGACGACGTATACGAGTGGAGGAAAGTGCACACAGGTGGACTATATCTTGTGTAGAAGGCGCGATGTAAAACGGATTGCATACTGCAAGGTGGTGACAGGGGAGAACGTAGCTAGGCAGCATCGGATGGTGGTCTGTAAGATGACTTTGGAGACCAACATGAGGAAGCGAGTGAAGACACAGCCGAAGATCAAATGGTGGAAGTTGAAGAAGGAAGACTGTTGTGTGGAGTTCAGGCAGGAGTTAACACAGGCACTGAGTGGTAGTGAAGAGTTGCCAGATGGCTGGGCAAGCGCTGCAGAAATAGCGAGGAAGACAGCTAGGAATGTACTTGGTGGGTCATCGGGACAGAGGAAGGAAGACAAGGAGACTTGGCGGTGGTGGTGGTGGTGGTGGAAGGAGGAAGTAGAGCAAAGTATACAGAGGAAAAGGTTGGCAAAGAAGAAGTGGGATAGTCAGAGAGATGAAGAAAGTACACAGGAGTACAAGGAGATGCAGCGTAAAGCAAAGAGAGAGGTGGCAAAGGTAAAGGAAAAGTCGTACGGTGAGCTGTATGACAGGTTAGACACTAAGGAAGGAGAAAAAGACTTGTACAGATTGGCTAGACAGAGAGACCGAGCTGCCGAGGATGTGCGACAAGTTAGGGCGATCAAAGATACAGATGGAAATGTGCTGCCAAGCGAGGAGAGTGTGCTACGAAGTGGAAGGACTACTTTGACGGGCTGATAAATGAAGAAAATGAGAGAGACAGAGAGAGAGAGAGAGAGAGAGAGAGAGAGAGAGAGAGAGAGAGAGAGAGAGAGAGAGAGAGAGAAAAGGTTGGTTGATTGAGAAGTACAGAGAAGGCCAGAAAGAGTTGCATTGTGTCTTTGTAGATTTACACAAAGCATACGACAGGGTGCCGAGAGAGGAGGTGTGATATTGTAGGAGGAAGTCAAGAGTTGCAGAGAAGTATGTAGGAGTGGTGCAGGCTATGTATGAGGGAAGTGTGACAATGCTGAGGTGCGTGGTTGGAATGACAGATGGGTTCAAGGTGGAGGTGGGATTACATCAAGGATCGGCTCTGAGCCCTTTCTTGGTTGCAACGGTGATGGACAGGTTGACGGACAAGATCAGGCAGGAGTCTCCATGGACGATGATGTTCGCGGATGACATTGTCATCTGTAGCGACAGTAGGGTGCAGTTCATTGTGAGGAGAGCCTGGAGAGGTGGAGGTATGCACTGGAGAGAAGAGGAATGAAAGTCAGTAGGAGCAAGACGGAATACCTACGCGTGAGGAGGTGACAAAGGCATTTCACTTTAAATACTTGGGGTCAACTGTCCAAAGTAACGGGGAGTGCAGGAGAGAGGTGAAGAAGAGAGTGCAGGCAGGCAGGCAGGCAGGCAGGCAGGCAGGCAGGCAGGCAGGCAGGCAGGCAGGCAGACGGGCAGGCAGGGTGGAGTGGGTGGAGAAGAGTGTCAGGACAGAAGGGTACCAGCAACAGTTAAAGGGAAGGTTAACAAGATGTTCGTGAGACCAGCTACGTTATATGATTTAGAGACAGTGGCACTGACGAAAAGACAGCAGGAGGCGGAGCTGGAGGTGGCAGAGTTGAGGATGCTAACATTTTCACTGGGAGTAACGAAGAAGAGCAAGATTAGGAACGATTGCTCAAGTTGGACGGTTTGGATGCTGAATATGGAGCTGCCAGGAAAGAGGAAAAGAGGAAGGCCAAAGAGGAGGTTTATGGATGTGGTGAGGGAAGACATGCAGGTGGATGGTGTGACAGAGGAACACGCAGAAGACAGGAAGACATGGAAACGGATGATCCGCTGTGGCGATCCCTAACGGCAGAAGCCGAAAGTCGTAGTAGTAAACATAGAAAATCGTGCACGGCAGCCTTCTAAACTGTTTCTCTTGGTGGTGCTCTGT
>NW_026611501.1:22500-23991 GCF_029633865.1 Lampris incognitus
CGTGATGGAAAGAAGAAAGGTGACAAGAGACAAGGTGGAAGGGGAGTAAGGCCAGGAGTATCGCAGGTGGGTTCAAACTCTTCTACCATGGTGCGAATGGGAGGAGAAATGGGGTAGGGGTCATTCTGAAGGAAGAGTATGTCAAGAGCGTGCTGGAGGTGAACACAGTGTCAGACAGAGTGAGGATTATGAAGCTGGAAATCGAAGGTGTATTGCTGACGGTTATCAGCGCATATGCCCCGCAAGTCGGGTGTAAGATGGACGAAAAAGAAGAATTCTGGAGTTGAGTTGGACGACGTGGTGGAAAGGGTACCCAAGGAGGAGGGAGTGGTGATTGGAGCGGACTTCGATGGACACGTTGCTGAAGGGAACAGAGGTGATGAGGAGTTGATGGTAAGGTATGGAATCGAGGAGAGAAATGTGGAAGGACAGATGGTGTTCGATTTTGCGAAAAGGATGGAAATGGCTGAGGTGAATACATATTTCAAGAAGAGGGAGGAGCACAGGGTGACGACGTATACGAGTGGAGGAAAGTGCACACAGGTGGACTATATCTTGTGTAGAAGGCGCGATGTAAAACGGATTGCATACTGCAAGGTGGTGACAGGGGAGAACGTAGCTAGGCAGCATCGGATGGTGGTCTGTAAGATGACTTTGGAGACCAACATGAGGAAGCGAGTGAAGACACAGCCGAAGATCAAATGGTGGAAGTTGAAGAAGGAAGACTGTTGTGTGGAGTTCAGGCAGGAGTTAACACAGGCACTGAGTGGTAGTGAAGAGTTGCCAGATGGCTGGGCAAGCGCTGCAGAAATAGCGAGGAAGACAGCTAGGAATGTACTTGGTGGGTCATCGGGACAGAGGAAGGAAGACAAGGAGACTTGGCGGTGGTGGTGGTGGTGGTGGAAGGAGGAAGTAGAGCAAAGTATACAGAGGAAAAGGTTGGCAAAGAAGAAGTGGGATAGTCAGAGAGATGAAGAAAGTACACAGGAGTACAAGGAGATGCAGCGTAAAGCAAAGAGAGAGGTGGCAAAGGTAAAGGAAAAGTCGTACGGTGAGCTGTATGACAGGTTAGACACTAAGGAAGGAGAAAAAGACTTGTACAGATTGGCTAGACAGAGAGACCGAGCTGCCGAGGATGTGCGACAAGTTAGGGCGATCAAAGATACAGATGGAAATGTGCTGCCAAGCGAGGAGAGTGTGCTACGAAGTGGAAGGACTACTTTGACGGGCTGATAAATGAAGAAAATGAGAGAGACAGAGAGAGAGAGAGAGAGAGAGAGAGAGAGAGAGAGAGAGAGAGAGAGAGAGAGAGAGAGAGAGAAAAGGTTGGTTGATTGAGAAGTACAGAGAAGGCCAGAAAGAGTTGCATTGTGTCTTTGTAGATTTACACAAAGCATACGACAGGGTGCCGAGAGAGGAGGTGTGATATTGTAGGAGGAAGTCAAGAGTTGCAGAGAAGTATGTAGGAGTGGTGCAGGCTATGTATGAGGG
>NW_026611502.1:0-23741 GCF_029633865.1 Lampris incognitus
TTAACACTGTAGTAGTGTCCATTTATGATCTTGGGATGAAACCCTTGCTTTAGCATATCACTCATATACACAGGTTTTCAGTGATGCTATCAGATGGTATTTGGCGGGGGGGGGGGGGGTATTGTCTCCTTTGTTAAACACAGAGGAAGCCCAGGCCATGGGAGATGGATGGATGTGTGCCTGTGAGAATGTACACGTGCCGGAGACCTCGTTTGTCGGGTTGGCAGCAGTTAACGTCAACTTCATGCCATCATGCTGCTCAGCCCCTGGGGGACTTCATTAGGCCGGGATCAGCCCAGCTGAGGCCCTCGCTGTACCTCTAGATTACTTCTCCTCTCCGTCTTCCTCCATCCATCTCTACCATTGTCTGCACTTCTTTCGGTCGTCCTGCTCGTTCTCCTCATCCCTCTTTCCATCACGCTATGTTCCCCGACCATATTTCTTGCCCAATTTTTGACCAGGAATGAAGGTCAAGTTTTGGTTGAAATGTGTCGGGGGTTTTTAGGAGTTCCACGTGAACGTGCCACCTTAATTACTGCTGAAACCGGCGATTTCCTAAATCTGCCCCTCCCTCGGTCAGCGAGAGCTACAAACCAGGTGTAGCAGCCGTCGGGGCGTGTCTGTGGTCAGCTCAGCAGTAAACACTTCCCACCCATTTAGAAACGGCATCCTGGGGCTACCAGCTAACACAGATGATCTAATGTATTACGAGCCACATCAGACTGCATGGGGACATTGGTCTGCTTAGTATTAGTTGTAGAATTGGTAGAGTACCTGTCCAACAGAAGCGTCGGCACGTCGTCAGGTTTCAAGACTTCGTCCTGCTTGTTTTTGCTGCTGCGCCAGTGTTCGTCCTGCCCGGTCAAAAGTCTCCCCAGCAGTATGTGGAGAGCGCCCCCAGCCATGGTGCAGATGCCAGTTAGTATTATCTAAGCTGAGTCCATGGTCCAGATGGATTAAGTGACTATTAATGGATAAAGATCTGGGATTTCAGTCTTAAGGCATGTCATCTTTTCTCTGAGCGTACCTTGGTCTTGGTCTTTTTTAGCTCAGTGTGTTTTCAAAGTTGCTTAAAACTGTTTTTGCACGCGTTACACACACCTTTTTTTTTTTAGCTTTTCCGTACAAGAAGCGCTTCCTTTGTGTTGTCCTTCTTTCTGCTTCTCTCACCATTCCCCTTATGAGACACAAGGATTTGCTTTGGCAAAGCAGCGCAAGCTGGGGAAGAGAGGATGGACGAGAGGCCCGGCGTCCCGGCAGGAGAGGGAGGTCCGGTCCTTCACCCCAGCTTTCTAGAGGCAGTGGATGTGAGGGGAAGCAAGACAAGTGTTTGCATTAAGGTCCCAATTTACACACAAAGGAGCAGGCGGCTGTGCAGTGGCACGGCATGACCTCACCACATGTTGGGTCCTGTCAGCGGAGCGGCACAGTGGGCCCAGCCTCCACCATAATGGGGAGCTCTGTTCTCCGCAAGACTGACTTATTGTGTTGTTCCATGGGCGCTGGGATCATTTGTAAACAATACCCGCTTTCATCTAGGGAACTGCTGTCCCCCCCCCCTTTCTTTTTTTTTTTTTTACCAAGACTCTAGCACCCTCTGAACCTTCCCCTCCTTTTGGTGTCCCTCTCTTTCTGTTTTTCTTATCCCCCTCCCACCTGCCTTACTTACATTTTTATGTCATTCTTACTCCTTTTTCAACACCTCCTCTTCCTACCCCCAAGTCCACCACCCCAGCCCCCACCTCCGTAGCTGTGGCTAGCTGTAGCTAGCTGTAGCCGTGTCCGGCATGGAGGTTTAGCTCCTCTGGCGTCGTGACCACATGAGCTGCCTGCCTTCACAAGCTTTTCCTGTGCAGCGCCTGTCTTCTTGTCCTTCCTAGCTTAGCAGCTAGTACAGACGCAGCAGGTCTGGGACACACATACACACTCCCCCCCCACATTTGACGGTGGAGCACTGGTCATGTGTGTGGTGCGAGGATATGTCTGTTAACACGTCCATATGTGCATGTATGCGTGTGTGTGAGAACATTAAAATTCCTGTGCAGCCATGTTTTGTGTTTCTCCCTCACCTGATGTCTTGCTCTCTTGCTTTTTTTTTTTTTTTTTTTTTTTGCGTGCCGTCTCTTGCCCTCTTGCTCTGTATCGCCACTGGTATTCAAGAGGCTCTCCATTGTGGGCGGCGGTGCTAATTGTAGATGGAGTGGGCTTGGCTAAATATTTAGAGACAGCTTTGACAGGCTGAAAGAAGAATTGTGGGCAGGTTGGAAGAGGGAAGTCTTTTTTTTTGTTTTGTTTACCTCATCTCTCATGAAGACAAAATGTAAATGTCCCCTATCCTGAAATCACATGTTTAACCCAGACCTCCCAGCACATACACACACATGCACTGTTACCTCTCAGTGCTTTTCTGGGGCGGGGGGGGGGTTCTGTCAGGATAGGAATAGAGCATGATATAAATAAAGAGCCAGAGAAAGGAGGAGGGACCCAGCCAAAGCGATGTCAGTGGGAGGGAGAGCGAGAGGGGCGAGGAAGGAAGGTGGTGGTGGTGGTGGGGGGGGGGTGTTTCTCGTGCCGTGCAAGAGCTGTGCAGCTTCTTGGCAGCTTTTCAAAAATGAGCTTCACAAGCCTGGCGAGCCAAGCAGACATATTGAGGCAAGGATGGCCACTGCTTCGAGCAAAACCTAGAGCACTTAAGGATGGTTGGGAGGCACCTATCCACAGGTATTTTTACCCCTCTATTGCACCCTCCTCTCCACCCCCACCCCACGCGCTTCAACAGACTTCTCTCCCTCTTGTCTTGTGCATTGTTTTGGTGGTTGTGGTTTTGGTTTTGGTCGTTTTCGCGCGTTGCATAGCAAAACACAAGGAAGTGTGTGAGCGTAGAGGCTGCAGAGTGGTCATGCATCACACAGCTTTGGGCCTGTTTGTTTATCATAAGTCAGTAAAGCATGCACGCTGTTTAAACAGCAACGCTGCAGATTACGGACGGTAGCTCAGAGCCTTTTTGGCTCCGGTTCAGGTCTGAGAAAATGGCGGTCCTGCACTAGTCAGTAGAACGACGCCAGAGAACGACACCACTGCATGTGGTTCAGAAACACAGTACCCTCTTTTCTTTTTTTTACACTCGCTCTCTCTCTCTCTCTCTCTCTCTCGCTCTACTCTTTCTCTCTCACTCTCCCCTCGCAAACGTTTTAAGTAAGCTTGACCGAATTTGACCGAATAGGATGTGTGTGTGTGTGTGTGTGTGTGTGTGTGTGTGTGTGTGTGTGTGTGTGTGTGTGTGTGTGTGTGTGTGTGTGTGTGTGTGCGTGCATGTCTTTCTTTCTATCTTTGTCATCCCCCTGTGAAGCTATGACACAATCAGTCTGTGTGGAAGTCACCAAAACAATAACAAGCGCAGAGATAAATTGGGGCAGCAACAGAGGGCATCTGGAACGTGTCTTCTCCTCTACTGACTTGCTCCTTATACAAGAGGAGACTCCAGGGAGCGTGCCCAAATGAGTCTGCCTGTGTATTTATTAGAGAGAAATTAGTCTATGCGTTTACTTCAGGCTCTAGGAGCAGCTGTACAGGCGAATGGAAGCTCGCTTGTGTTGAGGAGGCGGGCTGCCTGGGGGTAGAGCAGATTAGATGTACTGCATGCCAACCAGAGGTCAAAACTGATGTCAAGACTGCAGGGGTGGGGTCAGGAGGCCAGTGGTTAGGGGTTACTTGGCAGTTTTGTTTCATTGGATGCTGCTTCTAAGGGAACTCCTCTAAGAAAAGATTGCCACGAGTCTTGCCCTGTTTGGAAGCGATAGATCTTGGTCTGAAACTGATTTAGTCTAATTTCAGTCTGTGGGGAAAGTAGCATTGTTTTATTATGATTTAAAGTGACTTAATGTGTGGGGGGGGGAAATAATGTTGTTGTTTTGTATATATATATAAACATTTTCTTGGATTATTTCTTGTTTTTCTGAGTCTGCTCTTATTTAGATAAATGCTATAATTATGTTCTTGTTAAAGTCCTTTTTTAGTGTTGTAGTTTTTGTCAGTGTGGGCGGCATTAATTTACACCGCTAAAGCATCATCATATTTAACTTATATTTAGACACCTTAAACGTTGCCATGGCATCTCACCCACAGCAATATGTGAGTGGGTGTGATAATACCTTTAACTTAAATCCATCTTTCTCTCCCTCCATTTCTCTTCTCTCTATTATCTGGTCCAGAACTGCAACCACAGAGCAGCCAGGTAACTCAGTATGATAATCCCCTCTGGGGACACCTGCCAACCAATCAACCTGCCACTAGTGCTGCAGCTTCAACCAACACCAGTGGCTGGGATCAACTGATCATTGACCAGAAGGACACAAAGGCTTGGCCCTCCATTACCTACAGCCAGAGCCAGTCCCCTCCAGGAGGATGCCTCTTGGACACTGACCCTGGTGCTTTGGCAAGCAGCAGCAGTAGTAGTACAGTGAGTATGGCCACAGGGGCCAACTTCCCTGCCAACCACCCTAGCAGCAAGGCCAGCTCTGGGCCCAACCCTGCCAATCACTCTGGGGCTGGCATGCTCTCAAGTCAGGCCACAGCCAATCGCAGCTGGGGATCTGGGCCCGGACCCGCCCACTGCCCACCTCAGTCCTCAATGGGGAGTGACGGGAAGAGTGATGGCCTAGTGGGAGGAGGAGGCAGCAGGGGTTGGGGCACCTCCTCCTTGACCTCCACTTCTAACTTTAACTTGAATCTGAACCCAAACGCCAACCCGTCTGCCTGGCCTGTGTTGGGGCATGACGGGCCTGGCACAGGGGGAGGCAGCTCAGGGGGAGCCAACTCCAGCTCTCCTTTACAACCCCCACCCAACCTCTGTAACCCACCTGGCGCCTCATCAGCTCAGGCCAATGTTGGCCCTGGAGCCAATGCCAGCGGGAACCCCTTGGGGGGTGGCAGCGCCTGGGGTAACATCATGTCTTCAGACCCTTCAGAGCCACGTCACTCCCCATCCACGAATGTGTCTTTCAGTTCCGAACCTCAGAACCTTAACACTGACGGACCAAATCACACTAACAAGCAGGATTCCCCCAGCCCCATCCATAGCCTGTCCGGCTGGGGCAGTGCCTCTGTGGGCTTAGGCTCCATCGGTCCGCATCCACCTGGGACCCCACAGGTCAATGGAGAAGATGGCAGCTCAGTCTGGGGTAGCAACGGAGATTCAAAGGCAACCTCATGCAAGGATGTGTCTGGCTGGGACTCTGGTTCTGGCTGGGGCCATGGGAGTGGTGGAACAGGGAGCTCTGGAGGCTGGGGTGATCAGTCCAGTGGCGACTGGGGGAAGCAGCAAACTACAGAGGCTCAGGGAAGCTGGGAAACCCCCAGTTCTCCTCCCCAGGATCAGCAGGCCAGTTGTTGGAACAGAGCTCTGAGCACAGCTGGTGCCAGCGAGGGAAGCAGTGACAGCATGGATGGACGCCCCAACCAAAGGGGCCGCTCATCCAGGGATGATCCAGCCCCTCCGCTCCCCGCCCCGGACCTGGACCCCAGGGTACTGTGTAACACTGGCTGGGGTCAGACCCCAGTCCGCCAGCATACTTCCTGGGACATGGATGAGACCAACCGAAAGAATGATGTAGGCACTGACTCCTGGAGCTCTGGCCCCACTATCTCCAGCGACCCTTCAGGGCCCCCTAACACTAACACGGGCCCAACTCAGAGGAACGAGTCTGGGAGCAAAAATGACGGCCCTGGTTCTCAGGGAGCCCCAGGCTGGGGAGGAAGTATAGCTGCTACCAACCAGCCCAGTGCTGGCTGGGGAGAGCCACCCAACAGCAAGAAGACCTCCAGTGGCCCTGGGGGCTGGGGAAATCCCCAACCAGGGGGTCCCCTTTCTAACATACCCAAGAATGGTGGTCAATCCTGGGGAGAGGAGAAATCGCCAGGATGGGATGACCTTCCCAACAAGGCCAAGTCCCAGGGCTGGGGAGACCAACCCAAAGCCTCCCATGGCTGGGGCAATGGTGGAGGGAGCAGTGGTGGAGGAGACTGGGGGGAATCATTAGATGGCAAGAAAAGCAGTCCCACCAACCCTGGCTGGGAAGGAGAGGCGGGAGGATGGAAGGAGACCCCCCGAGGCTGGGGAAAACCTGCCACTGGACCCGGGGTATCTGGAGCTGGAGCAGGTGGTGGTTGGGGAGAGCCAGTCAGCCAGCGCCCCAGCGGCCCTGCCCAGGGCTGGGGAAGCAAGCCCCAGGATGGGCCCAGCAGTAGTGGAGGAGGAGGTGGTATGGGTTCATGGAGTGGCTCAGGCTCAGTGAAGCCAGGTGGAGGTTGGGTTGGGAGTAAGCAAGAGTCCTCAGGAGAGCCCACTGGTTGGGAGGAGCCCTCCCCACCTTCTATCCGACGCAAGATGGAAATAGATGATGGTACCTCAGCCTGGGGAGACCCTGGCACCTACAACAAGACAGTCAACTTGTGGGACAGGAACAACCCAGGGATGCCCCAGGGTAAAGCAAGCCCTGTTGGAGGCAATAACCCCCCAGGCCCCAGCAACAACCATCTCTACTCCCACTCTCACCCCTATCATGGTCCACCTCCACCCCTCCAAGGTCATGGCCACAACCCCCAGAATCCAGGCCCGAGCAGTGGGCCCATGGACCCGGCTGTACCCCACCAGTCTGGACCACCTCACAATAGAGCTCCCCTCATGGCTCAAGGTAAAGTAGCTGCACTCAGTAATGGTCATCACTACATTTGAATTTCAAGACCTAAAACCAGATAGGCTGTTTTTGGAATTTAATTTAAAACGACTAAAATCCAACAAGGTAGAGAGACTTGGTTATCACATGTTTCATCTGTCTATCCAAAATAAAAAGGAAGGGTCTTAAACATCAGCTGTATCGTATCGAGTGCTGTCTAGGTAATTAGTGCAATGCAGTGTTAAGCTCCAAGTTGATGATCCACTTAACGTTAAAATCTTGACCTTGTTTGCCCTCCTTTGATTTGCATCTAATTGAATAACCAAATGACTTGAGTGGTGCCATCCCTACACACGGCTCCTCGAATTTCAAAACACTCAGGCTGTGTGTTGGTAACCCAGGCAACCTCACATGGGTTCCCAGAGGAAGCCCAAGAATGCTGTTTACAAAGCGCCTCGTGAAAATAGCGATTCACCACAAACCGTTTGAGCCGGAGCGGAAGTGTGTGATTACACGGGAGCCACCATCTGTCAGTAGTTAGAGGGAGGAGGAGGAGACTGCAGGGAGCAGAGAAGGGTCAGACGCCCCCTGCTGTCTCTCACCTGTCTCTGCACAGTGGCACCACATCACACATGTTCTCAGTGTGGCGTTTAGATAGCAGCCCTTTTAGCTGACTGGGATGTTCTGTGTTACAAACAGACACAGACATAGACTGCTCCAAAAACAGGAAATCAGGAAAATGAGCAGATCAGAGTTAAATTTCTTGGCTGCATATTTATTTTGTTGTCCTTGGATATCTTTGGGGCTAAACCAGTCAGAATAGCATTGTTAACTGTGATCTGGTTGCGGCCTTTAAGACTTGACCTCTCCCAGGAGAGGGTATTCAATAGGGCCTGGCACAAACTTAGTACGGCACAGGCTTAGAGATGGATTGCCTTCTCATGCCAAGATTCACCAGGTTGGGCCAAATCGCAAATGGGCGTCCTCTCCCTCTGACTTCCACTCTGTCATGTTAAGTCCAGGCTTCTCTCTCCCTGCAAGACTGGCAATTAACACTTCAAAATGGCTTAAAGGCTGCTCTACTGGATATGTCTTGACCTGGATTACTGCATCAATTTAAATCAACCAAATAATCTAGAAAGTTAATCGAATTAAGTTAGAAATAATATAAAGTTGACACAAATGCAAGGTAAATGGTACCTTTTTGTAGATTAAGTGTTGAATTGTAGATCTCACTCACTCACTCACACAAAGCCTTATAGATGTTTGCCAGTTTATTTCTTGATGATGGGTTAAAGCTGCATCCTGTTTTAGATATATGCTGTTGCTAGTCCGAAAGAGTTTGATAGGGGCATGTACTAACTGGTTGCTGTCTTAATGTCTTCTTTAGGCTGGGGAGAACTACCCAGCTCCCATGCCAAATCAGAGGGCTCCTGGGGGGAACCTGCACCCCCTCCAGTCAGCGTGGACAATGGGACGTCTGCCTGGGGAAAGCCCAGTGGAGGCTGGGGGGATAATGGGTCCGACGGCTATGGCAGGGGCAACCCACCCGTGGGATCTGCATCCTGCAAACCTGGTAGGGTAGCCTAACCTTGAATTTTTTTGGAGGTAGAGAGATAAATGGTTTTCCATTTGTTTTCAGCTTTGAGGAACAAAGATGCTTCATCTGTGTTGCACCACGAAACAAGATCAATACTCATTTCCTAAAATGTCAAGGGCATGGAAGAAACAAGGGCAGTTTGATAAACAAAGCCACGCTGGCCCCTAGTGGCAGTCAAATTAAACTACATTCACTTTCCATATCAGCTTTCTTACTTTTCCTGAGCCTGAAGGTCCCTGTCAGGACCAAAAATTGACATGACTCATCCTAGATATTTTTAGCTAACATTTTGTCTCTGTCCAGCCCCTAAACCTATGCAAGACAGCTGGGGAGGTGGAGGTGAAGACCTGGTTCTGTCTGGAAGCCAGTGGGATGCTGATGAGGGAGACATGTGGAACAATGCTGCCCCCCAGGAGAGCAATTCTTCTTGTAACTCCTGGGCCAATGCACCTAAGAAGGGCCCACCGAAGGTGGGGCTGCCCAGTCCTTGTGATCTACTTAACTTAGCGGTCCCTTGGCATGCTGTTCTTTACCACAAAATCCCCTACCAATCTGTTGTTAGATGTTTCACAATAGCTTTTTTACCTTATATATTGATTAAGTGTGGCAATAATCATATCCTATCTTCTCTTTCACTCTAGGGGAAGGTTCCAGGGAAGCAGGAGGACACCTGGATTATGAATCGCCTCATCAAGCAGCTGACAGATATGGGTTTCCCTGTAAGTTGAAGCAACTGTTGACGAGCACCTTTTTGTTTTTAGTAACTAACAGTGTCATTTTTCATCTTTAAAGAAGTATTTCTATGGACTGTTTTACCATTCGACTGCTTACTTTTTCACCATGTTGCGTATTCAGAGGGATCCGGCGGAGGAGGCTCTGAAGAGCAATAATATGAACCTAGACCAGGCCATGAGTGCCCTGCTGGAGAAGAAGACAGAGATGGACAAGCGGGGGATGGGAATGACTGGCCACGAGTACAACAATGGTCTCATCAACAAGCCTATGGGCTGTCCCCGGCCTCCGCTCCTCTCCAAAGACCCCTCAACAGACCCCCGCTCACCCTTCATGGATAAGGTTAGCCAGCCATTCATGAAGAAAAAGGAGCAAAATCTGTATGCAGGATGAAGGCTTTAGATGGAGGATTTGATGTGGATGGTTTGCTTCTCACATCCATCAGCTGTTGTACTGGCAAGTCAAAGGTGCCACTGGGGATTTTGGGCCCTGTGAAGAGATACCACATTGATGAATAAAAAGCGATTAACCTTGTGTTCTAATATTCTTAGAGGGCCACTGTCAGTCAGTATCCCACCACCACCACCTTCACCCCCAGCCGCTAAATGGAACTGACACATTGGCATAATGGCATTAATGTAGGGACGGGTAATAATTCAATAAAATCGGTTACTGTCTTTCAATGGTATTGTATCAAGAGGAAATTCAGATATATTCGTATTGTGAGACACAGTTTTATATTCTAAACTAATAAGAATCTGTTAACATAAATGTCTCACCATGTAAAGTCTGAAATGGTCGAGGGGCTATTATGTGAAAAGTAGTTTTGGTTTAATATACTTTATACTACCAAACGGTTCCAATATGATGAACTTCAGTTGGATTCTTGGATATGCTATTTTTTGCTTATGTAAGCAGAAATTATGACATATATCCGTATCTTGTAAAATTCCCTATAATCAATTGTATTGATACTAATGATAATAATAATGATAAATGCTACTTTTGTTTGTTTGGATGATGAAGTCCTCTGGTCTTCCTGCGGCGTATTCTCTGTCCTCCAGATGCAGAGTGGAATGTTTGGCAGCAGTGGAGCAGCACAAGCCCGGGCCATGCAGCAGCAGCAGCCTCCTCCTCAGCCACCAGTGCCACCTCTTGGCTCCTCCCAGCCTAGTCTTCGCGCTCAAGTGCCTCAGTTTCTCTCCCCTCAGGTATATGAGCGAAGTCACTCAGGCCTTACTTAGTGACGGACTCATTTAGGCCATGTTGGGAAAGCAATTTTAACATGTTCAATGCTTTCTAATGCCATATTTTGTATAGATGACAATGGTGTTTGTTATTTTTGCGTTGTCTTTGGCAGTGTGACCCCTGAGATTTGTCCATTGATAAAGTTGGCTCGTTTTTTTGTATGTGAAAAGATTTCATAAACTTAGATTCCTTGTCCTTATGTAAGTAAACGCTCTATGGCCAAACTCGACATGTGCTTACTTATAACTTAGTTGCTTACTCAGTTAAAGAGTAGTTAGCCCTTTTCTTTTCATCAACTGAAACAGGCTTTTTTGACTCTGCAGGTTCAAGCACAGCTCTTACAGTTTGCAGCAAAAAACATCGGTCTGAATCCTGCACTTTTAACCTCACCAATAAACCCTCAGCATATGACCCTCCTGAACCAACTCTACCAGCTGCAACTGGTGAGCCTTTCTTGTTTTCATCTTCTGACAGACACACTCAGAGAACACCGAAACACGCCTGGGTGACAAGTACGCTAGTGTCCCAACACCTGGGGTCTTAGTTTGAATCCCGGTATTGCCTCACTTTGGCATTGCAGTGAGTGCAATTGACAATGCTCTTGGGTGGGGAACCATTGCAACTAGTGACTCCTGCAGGTGGTGGGGCACCTATACAGTTGTGGGTGGATCTCAGGGAAATAACATGGGCCTCATGTTACTCATGTTACCTTCCCTTGGAGAAATGTGCAGCTGGCAGGTGAAAAGAAGCTGTTAGTTGGCTCAGTGTGTATTGGAGGAAGCACATGGTAGTGTCTACCTTCCTCAAGGAGTTGTGCAATGGTGCAACCCAGGAGAACAAGAATTGGACATGGCAAATCGGGGGGGGGGGGGGAATAAAGGACAAAAAAAGAACAGCGAAACACAGTCCTACTGTTTCCAAGTCACAAGTTCCTGTCAGAGTGAAATATATTTACTAATGGATATGTTGGTCCGCAGGCATACCAGCGTTTACAGATTCAGCAGCAGATGCTGCAGGCGCAGCGCAATGTTTCTGGCCCTATTCGACAACAAGAGCAGCAAGTGAGTGTCCCTCTTGTCCTCTGGAGTGTCTTCATCGTCCACTGTGCTCTTTTTTGTCACGCTGATCTCTGAGCGACGCATAGTCTCCATGAGTCATTTCATTAATCAACCGGTCAAATATTTCATACAGTACGTCTCATACACAAAAAGGCAATGTGCTTTACATAAGAACAATTCAAAAGTCGTAAAAAAAAAGGCAACTTTTATCTGTACATTGGATATACACAGGATCAACTATACTAATGGATGGGAAAGAGAAAGTAAATGTGGAACCAAGCAAGGGCCTTTGATTATTTCAATAATTTCTGACAAATTCCTGCTTGTGTTTTGTAATCATGTCCCCACTGTAACGTCCCGTCCTCCCAGGTTGCACGTACAATCAATAACATGCAGCAACAGATCCAACAGCACCAGCGTCAGCTGGCGCAGGCCCTGCTGATGAAGCAGCAACAACAACAGCCCCCCCCCTCCCATGCTGGCCTGCACCCTGGCTCGGCCAAATCAGCCCTGGACTCCTTTCCAGGCCACCCCCAGGTTCCAATCCTCCCTGACCTGCAGACCAAAGAGCCGCAGTCTTCTTCCAATGCCTACAGCCCCTACCCTCTCTGTGAGTGTTATCAACTGAACAATTTGCATGACAGGAAGAGAAACGTCAAAAAAAATAACAAGATACTGATCGTTAGTAAAGTCACTGTTTGTGATATGAAAGTAAGGTAGAACCTGTTTTCTCAACAAAAGATGAAACGGCAGCTGTGCTCTTTACCTTGTTGGTTCTGTTGTAACCGCTGTTTGCTGTGTCTGTATCCTAAGCTGGACTAAATGCAAACATGAATGTAAATTGCATGGAGGTTGGGAGCCTGTCCATAAAGGAACCCCCCCAGGCCCAGTCACGGCTGTCCCAGTGGACACACCCCAACTCCATGGACAGCCTTTCCGGGAGCTCCTCTCCTCTGGAGCCCAGTTTGGGCAAGCATGGTGAGAAAGGAAACGTAAACTGGGGAAATGAAGACAAAGTGCGGCAGTAGTCAAGATGTTTTATGTTTTTGTAGTCACTGCAAAGTGTGTGTTTAGTTTGTCTTTTTGCCTGCTGTAATTAACTGATAGTGTAACAGTCATCTCTTTTCCGGTTAAGCCTTCATACATTAGAAACTGTAAGCCTTTGTTTGATAGGTTCTAAATCTCACTGATTGTTTTTGCGTCTCCCAGGTGCCAACCTGGGTCCCCCAGGTAAGCTGTCCCAGCTGGAGGACTCGTATAGCCCCTACAACCTAATGTCCAGCTCTGAGTCCCCATCCAGCCCCCTGGTGCCACCAGACAGCTGGGGCCAAGGCAAGAGTAGCAATGATAAGATGGCTAATGGGACCAACATCAACTGGCCACCAGGTGAGGAACATTTGGCAGTTGTTTGTCAGCAAAAGCTGACCAACTACCACGTTTTACTATCGCCATATGAAGTCAAATAATGTGCCACTTAGTTGCTTTACTCTGGGCAAAATCTCATGTCTTCTGTCATGCCTGTTGCCAGAATTTTGCCCTGGTGTACCCTGGAAGGGCCTACAGAACATAGACCCTGAGACTGACCCCAATGTGACCCCTGGCAGCGTTCCCAGTGGGCCCACCATCAACACCAACATCCAGGATGTCAACCGCTACCTGCTGCGGGACAGAAGTGGAGGTGAGGGCAGGATCAACAAGATTAAAAGCCTTTTGGATGTGTTCCACCTCGCATAACAGGAAAAAAGAGTAATGGGTTTTTACTTGATGAGTTATAAATACCGTCATTACGACTACAGTTTCACGGGGGGGCTAAAATGAGGTATTCTTCAGCCCTAAACTGTAGGGTCAGTTTGATCTTAGTACCGTTTGTTATTGTTGTGTTTGTTGTTTTATTTCCCCCATTCTAATCTGCTTCTACAATCATTGTTAGTTACTCAGTTTATGCTCAACGCCCTTCTTTTGATTGGCTTGCTGTCATCATTTGTCTTGTTGCCTTCCTTCACTATATTTTCTCCCTCTCCCTGTCTCCTTTGCTTTCTCTTGCTTACTGTCTGACTTTGCTTTTTTCCTTATTTGTTTCTCTCTTTCTGTCTGTGCGTTGCTGGCACTGGCTCAGGCTCCTCTCCCACTTCTTCTCAGAATGAGGCTCTGCCTCCTTCTTCTGATTGGCCAGTCAGTGCCTACTCTAGTTCATTCAGTCTGTCGTCCCCGGAGACAGACGATGCAGGTACATAGCGTGTCCCCTTCCCAACCACAAGCTTTTTCCCCGTTGTGGCAGTGGGTCATCGCCCTGCAAAACAACTTTGCCCCTCTCCTCTGCCCCCTCTGTTCCCTGGTACATGGGCCTTTCACTGTGAAAACACATCCAACCACTCATCCTATTCATTGCATCTTAAACAGTAGGACCATTATCTTGGTTCTGGACCATTACTCCTTTCAACAGTGTGTCTCATACAATGCATTATCTCCCTGCTTTTCTTAGTCTTTGTGCCCATGTAATGGTTGTGTGTAGCATGGAACGACCCCAGTGTGAAACACAGGGTTGAGCAGGACTCCTGTATTTCCCTGCCATGTTGTGACTGCTGGGTATGGACTGAACTCTGACCCTCTGAGCCACTGTAGTGCAGCCTGAAATGTGTACTGTGGTCTCTATAACTTCCTCTGTCTCTCACACACACACACACACACACACACACACACAACTACACGTATGTGTGAGGCCTGGCTGGGTTTAACTGAAGTTAAACACAGTATGCAGCATATAGATTTGACCCTTGCTGTTCGTCCCAGCATCCCTTGCTGTGAAGGGTGTGTGATGGTGTGTTTTGAGTTGTGATGATTTTAGTTAGGTTTTATATTTCTTCCTGTGAGTCCTTGGTGTCCTCTCCCCTTTAAAATCAAAGGTGGATGTTTAAATTTGGTGTATGGAGTGTATCTTGTCGTCACTCTGAATCCCTGTGTGTGTCTATCATGCTGTGTGTATTAGTTCTGCCACGGAGCCCAACATCCTCCTCCTCCTCTTCACCACACAGGTAAACTGTCTGAAATGAAGTCTACCTGGTCCCCAGGACCCATCTCCCACAGTCAGGCTTCTCTTTCCCATGAGCTGTGGAAGGTCCCCCAGGGTCCCCGCAGCAGCACCACAGCCCCCTCCCGACCCCCACCTGGACTCACTAACGCCAAGCCCTCCTCTACCTGGGGGGGTAACTCCCTGGGCCTGGCCCAAGGCTGGAGCAGCTCTTACACCTCAGGTAACCCTTTAAGGAATGGTACCCATTTGTTCACTGAGTTGCAGGGGGTTTCTGGCCTCCAGGGTATCGAGCTCACCAGCAGTGACTGACTGAACCTTGTTGCAATCTTCAGCTGTGTGAATTGTTTTATCGTATATCCTCTGAGCAAATATTCCTCAAAATAAGCCTCAACCAGCAGTCTCGAGGGAGTAAATAACACATGAGAGCGGGTATTAAAATAAAAAAAGTCCCTAAAAAGTCGTGCAAATAAGCAGAACTGCAGGTTGGCATATTCAGCATGGTAGAGCTCTAGACATTCCTTAAGCGGGGTGAGAGGGAATTCTTGTGTAAAGGTGTGGTTTTAGCTTTTGGTTTGTATGATTCTAGTGACTTCTGACAGAGATGATGTTATTGTCCGTTTCATTACATACACAGCCATACGCACCCAACTGTAAACTATGCAGGGGTGACACCACCCCACGATAATAATAATAATAATAATAATCATCATTACACTTATATAGCACTTGTGTCTGGATTACCTATAATAGTCACCATTATAATCCAGCATTTGATTCTTGGTTAATAAAAAAGATTCATACTTTGTATAAAAATGACGACCCTGTTGTGGCTATACACATCCTCCTGGTGTTAGCTGCTTCACGTAAACCCCACCTTGACACCACCCACCAACTTTCAGCTGTTGTGCAGTTTTCATATGCATACGTTTCAACCAGTCCCGTTAGTAATGGTGTGTGATTGAGACCCGCTATCAGCAGATTTTCTTCATGCAGCTATTCTACAAATTTCTGTTTAAGATGCTTATTATTGCCTTTATATTTTATTTCCATAGATGTTGTTAGACTCAGAAACAAAAATACTCATCTAAATGTTCTTAAACACTCTTAATCTGCCTGCTTCTACCGTGCAGTCTTGCCTGTGTCCTTTGTGCGAACAACACAGCAACTGGAATTGCTAGTACGTGCAAACTTACTTGTCAACAAATGAAACTTGAACCTTAATTTAGGCGTCTCTCTCTTCCATTTGCTTTGTGTCTCATACAGCAGGTACCACGTGGAGTACAGACAGCTCCACCAGGACCAGTAGCTGGCTGGTCCTGAGGAACCTCACTCCACAGGTGCGGGTTACCAGTCAACCTTCTACCGCCTTCATTTCTCCATCAGTTTCAAAATCAGCACCTTGTACTTAGTCACCTTAACATGTCTTTGTGTGATCCAGATTGACGGTTCAACTCTGCGGACACTGTGCATGCAGCATGGTCCCCTCATCACATTCCACCTCAACCTGACCCAGGGCAACGCCGTGGTGCGCTACAGCTCCAAGGACGAGGCCGCTAAGGCCCAGAAGTCCCTGCACATGTACGTCTCCCTAGGAATCAGTGTGTACTCAGTGTGTAGTCAGTGTGTAGCTAGTGTGTAGTCAGTGTGTAGTCAGTGTGTAGCCAGTGTGTAGTCAGGCTGTACCTCATGGATGCCGATTTCAAATCCTGTCTGTGTTTTTATGTGTAAAATTGTGATAATCTACACACGTTGTGTATTACTTGAGGTGGAGTTTTGTAAGCCAGGGCTCGCCTACCGCCACGCACAAAATGTTCGCCGTGTAAAAAATACTCGACAACGACACGTCCCACCTGACATATTTCTTAAAGGTGCCGTGAAGGCAGTTTAGACAAGTGCCCTTGGGCAATTCTAGCTGGTTTAAGAAATACGAACAACCCAGGAAGTTGTTTCCCCCCTACTTCCTGCAGAGTGCTGGTTCTGCTGTGCTAACACACAGTGTGGAGGTACGTAGGTCTGACTGTGGGAGACCACCCGCTCAGCGGTGTGCTGGACAGTAACAGATAAATGGAGGTGGGGGAGTCTTTTACATTGCTCCAGTCACAGTTCAGCAGCCCCTGCTGGTAGTTATTTGTTCACTTGTGCTTCAGGAAATTAGAAATCTTACACATAGGACACAACTGATTGTGTTTTTGTTTTTTGTTTTTGTGTGTGTGTGTGTGTGTGTGTGTGTGTGTGTGTGTGTGTGTGTGTGGCCAGGTGCGTGCTGGGGAACACCACCATCCTGGCAGAGTTTGCTGGGGAAGAAGAAGTGAACCGCTTCTTTGCACAGGGCCAGTCACTAGGGGGAACCACCAGCTGGCAGGCCAATCCAGGCACCAATCAAACCAGAATGGGCGGAAGCGGGCCCGGAGCCTCTCACCCAATCAGCCACTCAGCCCACTGGAACAACAACAACAGCAGCAGCAACAGCGGCGGCAGCGGCGGCGGCCTAAGTGCGGGTGGAGCCAAGACAGGTGGAGATCTGCTGTGGGGCGGCGTGCAGCAGTATTCCAGCCTGTGGGGACCTCCCAACACCGAGGAGGGACAAGTCATGGGGAGTCCCACCCCAATCAATACACTGCTGCCTGGGGACCTCTTGAGCGGGGAGTCCATGTAGGACGGCGGCGCCCCGCCCCAGCCAACCCCCAACAGGAGCAAAAACCTAACAAATCAATGTGGAGATAATCATACGAGTGGAGCAGTGGAGAGGGAGAGACAGAGGAGGCCGAGGCTGATGATGTTCGCCTTCTCGACTCCCTCTCTCTCTCTTTTTTTTAAAAAATTGTCGTTGCAGTTGGATTTCTTTGGTGAATCTCAGTAAGAGGTGAAAGTGTTAGGCTTTTGCTTTCAGGAGTGCAGGAGGAAGTCTTTGACTTGGCAAATGAAAGAGACTTTTTATGGAACTTAACTTTGAGAACTACTCTGTATGAAATGTGTATTTTGATCAAACTGACACCACATTGAGCTGCCATCTTTAAACTTTTTGTCATCCCTCTCCGCCCTGAGCGGCCATCATTCAGCACCTCAGAGAACCATTGTAAACGCATCATTCCGAAAGCGAACAACCTCCCTCACCCCTCCTTCCCTCCAAAATCAGAATGGTTGCAGAACTATCTGCTGGTCCGGACTTGACGCTTGTTTCTCTCAGCACTAAATACTAGCCTTAACCTCCCTCCAGCCCCGCTGTCCTCACTCGATCTGTACTTCATGAAAGATGGATACTGAGACTTGCACACCCTCATTTCTGAGCCAGCGAAACGTGAGGGGAGAGTGCATGCTGCTGCAGCTTCATGCAAGAAACCACAGCGCCCCCCCCCCCCCTCCCCACCCGAGCACATTTCCCCAGCAGTTTCAGCCCCCGCGCCACGCTTAAAGGGAATGATGCAGCTCTCTTCGCCTTGTTCAAGCCATTTATTTTTGTAGTGTTTTCCTTTTTTCTTCTTAAACCATCGCAAACAAAGCTGAGAGACGCTATTCTTCAGACGTGTCTTCTTATCTTCGCAGGGGGACGGTCTTGTCGCATTTACCTTGTGTGTGTGTGTGCGGTGGCTGACGGCGCTGACCACTGCTTTTCTCATGGGACTATAAGAGAAAGGCCTCTGATGCACCTCGACTCGCCTGCGGGCGACATGCAGTCTGATTTTGGTCTCGGACCCTCTTCGCTGACCCTGTGGAAGACCTCGAGTTTGAAAGTGTGTCCCATAGGCGTATAGTTTATACTGACATCCTACCTACCCCCCCCCCCGACCCCTAAAAAGATATTAAATGATTTCTTTGAAACGATGTGCAATATAAGCCACAGACTCAACCGTCCAAGTACTGAGGCCAACACACAGCCGGCAGGTTTCCGAACAGCCCCGACTTCTCTCAGGGGAGGAGACCAATACGAAACGGCTCAACTGCAAGAACTGTACACCCAGCAGTGCCCCCCCCCCCCATCTTCCAGCTTTCCCCTGCCACCTCCCATCTCCGTTAGCGTGTGAGCAGAGGAGGGAAGCCTGTCAGCCCAGACCGCGCTTCAGCCCGAGACACAGCACTTCCCCGAACAGCCCACTTTCCACGCCCACACTAGAGACCGGTTCGGAGGGCGGAAGGAAGCGGGGATGTGCGAGAGGGAGTGGATTCGGGGAGTGGGCATCATACCAAAACCAGAGGTGTTTGTTTCCTTGTAAACGAGGAAGCCAGATGCGTTCTTTATTCCCCCCCCCCCCCACGTTTGTATTGGTACAGAAAGGATGGGACAGAGATGCTGGTTTCTTGTCATGTGGTTTGTCGAAGCACTTAGCAGGAGCGTCACGGCTCGACACCTTAAACGCCAGCAAACGGGAGGAGGAGGGGGCGCAGCACTGGCAAAACACACAAAACAAGCAAAAACAAAAAGCAATCTACTCGGTGGCTTCTCTGAACTTTTATTTTTGGACTTTTTATGGATGTGAATTTTTTTGCTCTTTAAATCCTTCCCTCAAGCCAGCGGGACCAGGAAGGATGTCAAAAACGGTAGCAAGCAAATGGAGGAACCGACAAAAAAATAAAATAAAATAATAAAAAAATAAAAATAAAAAAGGATGGCGGCGTGACAGGGCGAACCCTGAAGCACTCGCACTTGCCCTCTTGTGATATTTAAGTAAATTGCATCACTGTTAAGGACTCTGAAATCTTCAGGCTGGTGTCTGGAGATGCTGGACGCAGTCGTGTTCTGTCAGTCCAGCAGGGAGGACCATGGCCATCTCTTCCTCTCTGTCTTCGCTCTTTTCGGAGGCCCTGCCAACCTGTGTGACAGTGTGGCCACTGAGTGCCTGCCTGCTGCGGGAGCACCGGTCCCTGCAGCAGCTCTCGCCCCACCCCACCCCACCCAAGCCCAGCCCCCTCCCTCCCTCCCTCCTCGGGGATCCGCCGACTGCCCCCCCTCCCCTCCACCCTCCCTGAGCCACCCAAGGCAAGAGCAGCTCCAACAGAAACTGGTCCACCCGTTTCAAAGCTACTACGACGACTACGTCCGAGTCTGTCCTCAGCAGCAGCCTCCACTTCTGCCCCACCCGCGGCCCCTCATGTCACGCGAGGATCACTTTAGCCAGAGATGGAGCTGTTTAGTGTGTTTTTTGGTTGGTTTTTTTTTGTTAGTGCCCTCTCTTGGAATTGTAAACGGGGTCTTGGTTTTGTGTCCGCTGTTGTTGGCTTCGCTGCTCCTGCTCACAGCAGTGGCGACGTAGTTCATGTTTTGTTGTTTGCTGGTCATCATTTTACGGTTTGTTAAAGGACCATTCTGGTTTTTCACGAGCCGGCTTATGTTCTTGTAGTTTTTGCCATCGTGCACATCGGTCGTTGTCTCACTTTTCTCACGGGCTTCGTTAAGGAGATGACGGACGGGGGACCACCGCGGGGACACTACCCTACCACGGCGTCGTATGGGGCAACCAAATACAAGTCTTAAACCTGTCCTTTCAACAACAAAACTAACGCTAGTGCCTCAGACTGTGTACATGATCTTTTTCTCCTATTATCTTTGACTTGTCAATTGCACTGGCCAAGTAGTTGATCAGCGGTTACTACTACCTACGCTAAGTTAGATGTCGTTCCTGCTAGTTGAACCACGAAGTAGCTCAGCATTGTTGATCATATTGGACATTTCGGGTAATAACTTTTAACTTGCACTTTCGCTTCCACTTTCAAATGTGTGGTTTAGAATAATTAGGTGAAATTGGACTTGTTGGAACGTGTCCGACGCTCGTGCGCCGCAAAAATCCCCAATGAAGACGCTGAGTAAAATATCCTAACCGACACGCTCGATGGCAAAAACTACAGAAATAAGACCCAGTTTGTCAGAAACAGAACAGAGTTGTCCCTGAAGAGGTGGGCTTTAGCCACAGTCTGTTGGGAGGCGGGGGGAGGAGAGGGTAGGCTAATGCTGTGGCTCTCAGCATGCAGGGGATGGTTCTATACTTGAGGTGGGCTCCTAGAGGTATTACAATGAGACCCTAAGGGGGGAGGGGGAGGGGCTTGAATAGTCAGGTCAGGTGGGAGGAATTGTATAGTTGAAGGTATCCGAGCTGTCCAGCCAACCTCCTTTCTATTGCTCCTGCCCCCCCCCCCCCAACACACACACATCCTTTAGTCTCAATGGGCCTCACTCACACTGGTGCTTTATTTTTTAACTCTGGGAGCACTTAGTTACAGTTAGAACCACCTCAGCTGATCGCAGCCCTCCATTTCTATGCAAAGACTAGGAGGAGCGCGTTCACAGCCATCTGTAATAACAACCCCCCCCCCCCAAAAAAAAACCTCACCATCTCCATATCTGCCAGGCTACTCGACCAATATTAACCATCCAGCTATACTGGCACCAGGATGACCTGTAGGCGACTCTTTGGAGAGAGCCTCTGTGACTCCTCCATCTCATACTGCTAACACGTCACCAGGGGGAGCACTAGCTTACGTGCAGCTTTTCATGGGTTTTATTGCCACTTATGGGGAGAGATGCTGGATGACACTACATGACCTGCTGTAGGCCTGATCTGTTAGGGAACGCAGGCAGTTCTTCTCACGTGCCAACTGGACTACAAATATCTACTTCCACCTTGCCATATCCTGTTTATGTTTAGGGGACTGAGACTATTTCCTGTATTACTGCAGTGGCTTACACCACAAGCTCCAGCCAGCCGAGATTTGAGGAGTGCGGAGGTTACACGGGGGGGCAGGACAGAGAGATGGTGCTGGTCTTATCAACAGCGGGAGACGAGGAGTAGTGGAGAGCCGGGTCACAGGTTAGGCTTGTTTCAGTGTGTCTTTGTCCACTGTTAATGGGTCACATCGGGTACTTTTTTTTTTAAAAAACCAAAAACATTATCTCTTTCTTTATCCTGAAGGTTTTCATAAAAGCTTAAAACTACAAAAAAAAAGTCCTAAAGTGTGGTTAAGCTGTGCACTCCAAGGCCGCGATGCCGGTTCTCTTTCTCTTTAAGCCGCCTTCTTCTCGCCCCACTTGGGCTCAGACTCTGTGGGCTGTTTTTTGTTGTTGTTTTGTGTGTGGGTTTTTTTTTGTGAGGGAGGTGAAGCTGTAATCATTGGTGTTCATTTCTGATCTCCAGCCTGAAGGGGGAGCCAGCCACATGACTTTCTCAGAAGTGGCTTTGGGGTCAGGGTCCAAGCAGGGGGCCCGCTGTATCGGCAAACACAGGGACACACCTCAAGTCTGGTACCAAGTCTTAAAACCAATCATGGATTCGCTTTCTTCCAGAGTCTCTTAAGACGTGTGACATTCAACAGAACAGTCGCTGTCGCCTGTTTTCAGCGGTTCCTGTGGGTTGTCCTGAAAAACCTGCATCTACTCCACACTGGACTTGAAGGAAGGGACTGGTGGACAAGTGGGAGTGTTGCGGCGCGGGTGGATTGTACGAGTGGGTAGACGTTCACGTCTCAAGATGCGCCCGAGAATTGTTTTTTGCGCAGCACCAGCACTGAGAGACCGTCCCACTCACCGCCGCCGGGCGCCACTCGGATCTACCTGTCATGGACATCGAGTGTTAGAGATGAGAGGCGCTCCCTTTTTCTTTTTTTTTTTAAATCACGTGGACACAAAGGCAACTGGAGTTCTAGCGAAATGTTTCTGAGTCCCGGATCAGTGGAGCATCCGGACCAGCGGAGCATCCGGATCAGCGGAGCATCTGGGGCTGGGACCCCACAAAGAGTTGAAATCAACAAATCATCTTTTTTTTTTAAAAAAAGGAAAAAAAAAAGGCCTGGGTTGAATATGCACATGCTAGCTCATATACACGTGCACCGCGCGTGTGCGTAGCGGGTGTGCGTGTGTGTGTATGGCTAGAGCTCTCTTTCCACTTGGCCCGAGTCCTCTTCCCCGGCTTCAGCCCTGTCGCATCCCTCTCAACATTATATTTCCCTGACAAAAAGATCATAAACATATCAGAATTATACGAAATAACAAAGACAAATACTTGAATCAAAAGATGCGCCAATAATGTAATGTGAACACCTTTTGTAGTGGTTTTACTCTCATACACTTCAGAGATTTTGATGGCGTTGGTGCAGACCAACTACATGTGTGTGTGTGTGTGTGTGTGTGTGTGTGTGGCGGCGGCAGCAGCAGCAGCAGCAGCAGCAGAGACGAGCGAGGCGCCCGGCTGGCCGGGTGGGCGGGTGGGTGGCCGGCCGGCCGGCCGGCTGGGCGGGCGGGCGGGCTTCTGTTGTGAGTGTTTGCACAAGGTTGTTGCGTGTGCTGTATGTCGTGTGAGTGAATGTGCCGAGCGCCAGGTGAAGAATATGAATGCGAGGCTCCGACAGTCGTGAGCCGGTGATGAAGGCGGACGAGTTTCCGCTCTGTGTTTCTTTTCAGTTCAGTATATTGTTTTGTTTTTTGTTTTGTTTTTTACCGTCTGTTTTTTGTTTTCTCTCGTCAAAGGTATGTTGATGTTTGTTGTTAGCCTCTAGCGTTGCACTGAGTGTCGCCTCGCCCCTCATCCAGCTACTCGAAACAACACGACACAAGTACAGAGGGGCGGCGGGGGCAGTTCACGTGTTAATGTTTACTCAAGGACTAAAATAAGTGTGTTTTTAATCTGTAATATGTTTATCTACCTTAGTGGCTTTCATTGTGGAATAATCCCAGAAACGTGGATTATCATTGAGTATTGCACCATTTTTCAGATTATAAACCTAAAATACAGAAAAGTTGAAAAAAAAAATTCAAATAGATTACAAAAAAGAAAAAAAAAAGGAAGAAAAATAAAGTATTTTGCAGACCTGTGGCCATAGATCATAGATGGGTGTAGAGGACGGAGCGCTCTCCAAGTGTGGTGGGCGGAGAGAGTGAAGGACAAGACGTCAGACTGAGCCTGGGCTTCCAGGGCTCGCCTCAGAGGTGCCTACCTTTCTGTTTGTTTTTTTAAAGCTTTCATTTTGTTACACCTGTGTTCAATGCTCTCCTGTTGTCTTCTTTCTGTCTGTTTGTTTGTTTGTTTCCTGCGAGGCCACCGACAGTTTACAAAACACTTTTGTTTTTTTCTGGAGTTGAAAAAGGAATTTTAACCGCAGGAATGTTGGAAAAACAAAAAAGGACAAATGCTTCCATTTCAAAAGGTTTGACACACAACACTTGGCAGAATGAAGACTTCTCGTGCTACTTTCAGAACTCTGGGATCGAACAGCGTCGTCGCGTTCTGTTTGACCTTTGACTTCTTTGCTCTGTCGAGTTTGATTTCATGGACTATCTGAAGCCTGTACGTTTTATGTTGAATATATATATATATTTTTTTTCTTTGAAAAAGAAACCATAATTGCTCACTATCTTGCACACACATGAAAAAGTGGATCTTGTCTCAGGAAGGCCCGGGTTCCAGAGTACCAAC
>NW_026611503.1:0-12500 GCF_029633865.1 Lampris incognitus
GGGGGGGGGGCGCCCTGACCGACTAGAGGAGGCGCTAGTGCAGTGACCAGGACACATACCCACAGCCGGCTTCCCACCTGCAGACACAGCCAATTGTGTCTGTAAGGACGCCCGACCAAGCCGGGGGTAACACGGGGACTCGAACCGCCGACGGGTTTTTCTATCCTAATGGGGACATTTGTTCCCCATTAGGACAGAAAAACCTGCTACACACACTTTAAAGTCTCTCTCGTCGCTCGTGTTAACGGATGAGGTAGGCGAGCCATGTCCCAGCATAAGCAACGGGACAGAGCCGTAAGATTGCGGCTCAATGCAATGGTGCCACTTGTTCACACGTACACACAAACACACACACCACCACACGTCTGCCTGTCTGTCTGCTCCTCTCTCTCTCCCTCTGATGTCATAGTTGAGTGAGGACATGTTTCAGGGACGAAGTGTCCACCACGTGGAGGGACTGACGGGGTGTTGCCCGGTGTGATCGGGGCTCCCATGTCTCGTGCTTAGCTGACAGCATGGCGGCCGGTCGGAAACATCTCACTGAAGGATTAACCGCTCCTTCAGCAAGCCTTGTGTGACAAGCGGTGGGGGGGTGGGGGGTTGTAGTCATTCCCTCCCACCCGTGGGTCTGAGCCAAACACACCACTTTTTTATTTACCGATGACGAGGCAGCGAGGAACAAAACCGACAAAAGGACCGGGGGGTGGGGGGGCTGTTTCGCGAAGGCGGTTCAACATAGGCGGCCCTACGTTTGTATTAGCCAGCTTCACAAAACCATAAATTTTGCAGTGCCAGTGGTTATAAACTCCTTCTGTCAACCTATGGAGGTTTCCAACCAAGCTATGAGCCGCGTTCACTGAAAAAAAGGCCGTGTTGGTAGCAAATACCCAGTGTGTTGCTCCCCAAATCACCGGGCTATAATAAATGACTGTAATCCACAATGGCAAAAAAAAACAACAGCGACAGGAAAAAGAAGCTCTGTCAGTGTCGGTGCTGAGCGTCGTTTGTCTCCGACAAGGACGCGTCCCCTGTGAGCAGATGGGATATTGCATAATAGTACATACATTCACTCCGTCCTGCAGCAGGCTGCTGGACATTTAACCAAATTCACATTCAGATAGTGCGTTTAGTGTCTGAGCAGTGCACATAAAGGCCATTTCTGTAAAAGTAAAGAATGGGATTGCATTTAATGTACATTTATTACATTAACCCCCCCACCCCCGGACTCTCACACCGAGTCCTGCTCTCGGCTCACCAACCAGCACCGTGCATGAGCCGTTTGGCTGTTTCTTGAACCGCACAACTTGTAAAACTCTCACAATCTGGCACAATCTTGCTGTAAACCCAAACGGCCACCCTTCACATTCGATCCGAACTACATACGGTGTGTGTGTGTGTGTGTGTGTGTGTGTGTGTGTGTGTGTGTGTGTGTGTGTGTGTGTGTGTGTGTGTGAATCTGATCGGCCCTATTGATTGGAGTCATGTGATCTTGCATCACGTGTAATTACAGCTCTGGATATATATGTAATCGTCCATTAAGAAAGTAGGCTGACTCGCATTTTCTCAAATTATTCAACAAAGCGATAATTCTCTCGGGTTAGCTCAGATGTGGTTCTGCGTGATGTGTACATGAGAGGTTGCGCATGACGGAAAATACATGACTGGGCATGACATGACATGACATGAAGAAACACGAAGAGGACAACAATAAAACAACGGGATGTGCTTAGATTGGGAGGATCTTTGACTTAAATCAAACCCGCTCCGATATCGCACGGGGCTCATCAGCATCCAGAAAACAAACAGTGCACACAGCCACGGCCGTACGCCCCTTATGACGGGATGCAAACCTGCAGAAATCCCTCTCTCTTCACCTCACGTGGTGGCAAATATGAACAAATTATGAACTTGGACTAAAAAAAAATGCAAAAATTAAAGACAACATGCAACCTTGCATTATTTGCTGACAAAGAAGAGCTTGTAGCATATATATATATATATATATATATATATATATATATATATATATGCTGCACACTTTGTAGCTGCAATTGAATTAAATGACATTCTTTGGGCTCTTTTAGACCCTCCGGCCTCACTGCCAATTTTGCCTGCAGAGTAATTGCATTTAAGCATTTTTTTTCAATGCAACATATTGTGTTCGGCTTCAACACCCGGATTAATATTCAACAGCCAAACTTGTGTTTTGTGTGCACTTTTGGACTGTAAAAGCTTCGTGTACACTGGAAATGCTTGCAGACGAGTGATCCTCCTACATAAGTACGTTGAATTACAGTGTTGGGATGCGTACGTATGAGTAACGAGGGCTGCTTCGTTCTTTTTGCAGGTCTTACCCGGTCACGAATGTAGGTCTTAGCTCGAAATTTAAAGCATGCATGGTCAGAAAAACCTCTGCATTGTGTCTATCTGCACCCCCCCCAACCCACCCTCTCTCTCCATCTGCGTGGTGTTTTTCTCACAAAGAGCGGTTTCCAAAGGCATGTCCATAAAGTCAGCAGTTGTACATGAAAACCAACACGTAATTAAAATAAAACACGCATGCAAAATTAATAGCGGGCTTTAAAAAATGCTGTCCAACACAAACAAGATATTGCACAAAATGGAGAAAAGGGGCCTTTTACTGCAGCCCACCCTCCCATGCTAGCCCGGTGCCCCCATGATATTCTGTCACTCCTACGGAGCCTGAGAGACACAGGGGGACGACACATCTGGAAGCGTCTCTAACCTAGGTTATGTGATTAAGATGTTCCTTTTTTGGCAGCGTGTCATCACGCTGAGACGCAGCAAATCTTAATGCGACATGTGCTGCGATCACACGGCACTTCTCATGTTATATGTGCAACTCACATGCACTCTGTATTTTGTGAAAATGCTAATACTTAGAATAGTGCAGGGACACCCTTGTACACTTGATGTGGATTAGGTTGGTGTAAACAACGGATGGATGGATGGTTTACAGGGACACAATCTTGAAACAACCAAAGTGTTAACCCTTTTCTAGGGTCCGTCCTCCAGATCCCTGACATCTATAGCTTAGCCATTTAGTAGGAAGCAGACATACCCAGACACTACATGCAGATTTATTTAGTTATTTAGTTAGTTATTGGACATTTTTCCCCCTCATCTTTCTCCCCAATTGTATCCGGCCAATTACCCCAGTCTTCCGAGCCGTCCCGGTCGCTGCTCCACCTCCTCTGCCGATCCGGGGAGGGCTGCAGACTACCACATGCCTCCTCCGATACACGTGGAGTCACCAGCCGCTTCCTTTCACCTGACAGGGAGGAGTTTCACCAGGGGGGACGTAGCACGTGGGAGGATCACGCTATTCCCCCCAGTTCCCCCTCCCCCCTGAACAGGCGCCCTGACTGACCAGAGGAGGCGCAAATGCAGTGACCAGGACACATACCCACATCCGGCTTCCCATCCGCAGACACAGCCAGTTGCGTCTGTAGGGACACCAGACCAAGCCGGAGGTAACACTGGGATTCGAACCGGCGATCCTCGTGTTGGTGGGCAACGGAATAGACCGCCACACCACCTGGATGCCCCTGTATTTTGGTATTCTTAGGTACCGACCTGCTGTTGCACAGATGTTAAGTATTTTTCCATCTCGGTACATTGCGATCATGTCCTTATCGACCAAGACAAGTTTCTGCGTGAACTTGCTTGGTGGTCAAGAAGAAGAAGAAGAAAAAAAACAAAACCTAATAATCTTGAAAATCATTTTTAGTGTTTTTTTTAACTTACTGACTTCTGTATATCGAATATCGAAATGTGTTTACTGCATTGATGGTTGGCTAATATCTGAATCCCAGAGACCCATTTGAAATGAAGCTGCTGTTACCAAAGAGGAACCTATGGTTGGATCCTGAGTTTCTCTGTGGGTTTGGTCCGCTCGTTTGTCCCAATAACGTGGCGTCATCTTCAAACTACCAGCTTTATTCTTCTGCTTTGTTGAAGCCATAAAACACCATGCACCTTTTCACTTAGCGGAGAAGTTCCTACTAAACAATAATCGCTCCGGGTGGCGTGGCGGTCTATTCCGTTGCCTACCAACATGGGGATAGCCGGCTTGGTCGGGCATCCCAACAGCTAGCTGTCACCTTAAATACACCCGCAACAGAAAGGACCTATAAGGACATTTGTCTGCACGTAAGTCTTCAGGACTGTAGCTTTTAAGGACAAAGCTGTTGATACCGCTGCAGCAACGTCGCTTGTATTGGACTGGCGCTGCTTTTCGCTAATTCGCCCATCGACCCATAATCACAAACCAGATCCTCTGATTTTTGTGGCCTTTTTGCATGTACCGAAACGAAGAGCTCTTGAGTTTTTCTCCTCCAGTCAGTCTGATCCAGCCCAACGCAGTCCAGTCCAGTCACCACACACATCACACCATGGGACCGTCGCCAGGACAGCCATGTTGGGAATCAGGACCGTCACCGTCAGTCTCCGTCTCTGTCGATCTTTCTGTCTCCAACGTAGAGTTGTGTATGTTGGCAGGGGTGTCTGGTGTGTGTATACATGTCTGACTATGTGTGCGTAGTAGGAGGGTACCGTCAGAGAATATTAAGTTTGGGTTTTGGGGGCTTCAAAGAGTATTGCCGCTGGGCTAAGTTAGTTACATGAATCTTGAAGGGGGCAATGATGGTCTGTGTGTGTGTGCCTGCGCGCACGTGTGTGCGTGTGTGCAATATGTGTTTGGGTGAGGGGGGGTTTGGGGGGGGGGGGACAGCACCCTCACATCGTGTCAGGGCGACCGGATTTTCTAGAAGCGCCCCTGCACATCAGATCTGCTTTTAATAAACACATTTTCAGAATATTTGGGAAAAGCGGGCCGTGGATTATATACAACCCCCACCACACAGACACACATACACACACACAGCCCTCCCTTCGCCTCTTCGCTCCTAACCAGAGCAATATTAAAGTCATTAATGAGGAGGGAATTATTACCAGACACAGCCGTGGCGTTTGAAAGAGAACACGACAACTCGCATGGTGACACAAGCTGCATAACACACATCTCTTTAAATCGGTAGGAAATATGTGAAATCGGAGTTAAGGGCGCCATATATTGCACCAATAACGCATGCTTTCATGCAGAGGGGATATTGCAAGCCCCTCCATGAGTGTTTCTGTTGTGCAAACATGCAAACAAGTGATGTACTTGTAAATATCAACTTCAGAGAGTCGCAGATCTATATAAAGCAAAGAACTGTCAATATGACCCAAATAATGTTGTGCTCAGTTTTACTGAAAACTATTGTGGTGTGACCAGCACTGACACAACAACACTTCATATCTCAATGGTTTATACTGGCTTTGGAGGGAGGTTGGGTTTGCACACTACGACCGTAGTAGCACCATGTGCTGCTATATGGCATGGACGATGGGGGTCCCCTCAATGCATGAGAAGTTACCATAGTAGTGTTAGCTGGGTGGGAAGAGCAGATCAAGTTGGACTTGACTTATTTGAGAATCCAAACTCGTACTCGAGTTGCCGGTAGAGAAACACACGTGCTCAGACAGTCGTGGCTCATCTCGGGAACACCTGTACGCTATTTCACCCCTGCCTGTTTATGCTCTGGGGTTGTTGTGATTAATAATTGGGGGCAAGTAGGGGGGCCATTTTCGCCCAAAGTGTCTGAACTGAGTCGCACACTGTGATCAGCTTTTAAGACGGAAAACTCGGACCCGTTCTCTGCTTGGCCCTCCCACACACAAGACGGGTAGAGGATATGACAATATGCTAACAACAAGCTAGCAGCTTATGTTTATGGGGGGGTGGGGGGCATCCTGTTTTCAAAACTGATTATTGCTTCTGCGCAAATGTGTTGCATACACGTGCTGATATATGCGTGTATATCATGCATGCACGTGCACACAGGTTCGTGTACATGCATCCGTGCATATGGTGAAAAGGAAAAGACAGAGTTTGCGGTCAACTTGAGTGTCAAACCAGCCTATCAGGGGGCAATTATCACTTTAGTCTCCAGCATTTTAGCTCGACGGGGCAGTCCATCCTCCTTTTAACGCTGAGGATGCACAGCTCGGTTGTAAAACTGAGCAGGATTGAAGTTTGCTCAGGCAATAACTCTGTTTTATGTTTTAACTATCTGACTGTATTCAAAATACACAACAGATCACAAGACACAGGCGTACGACACTTAGTCATAACTCCACTTTGCACCTTTTTTTTTTTTTTTTTTTTGCAACACTTCCAAAAGAGAGGGTGCAACATCCAAATACAAAATATTCTCATCTTCATGACCCTCTTTGGGACTCTGTGGGAGGCTTAGCAGGTTTTTACAGGTCATTTTTAAACTGCTCACGAATCAAAGACAGATACCAATTTTATGTTAGCCAAAAAATGAAAAAAGAAAAAAAACAACCCTGCATAGCATTAAGGAGCTTTATTATGTAAAGTGAAGATAACATTATGTCGCTTTACTGCAGGATGGAGAAATGGAAAAATCAGAAAAAATGCAGCATCCGTATCGTCATCGATACCCTACTCTAGTGTCTGTAGGTCTTCATGGCACCATGGGCCAATTGGGGGGATTCGAATTATATTTCTGCCGTGTGGCAATGAAAACATTTTTCCCTTTTGGAAATGCACGGGGAGTAGTCTACACCTTAAAACAAGCTTCCAGAGGTAGATTTCAGATTTAGGAGTTAAACATATATATTTTTTTTTTCAGAGCAGGGCTGTGTGAATTAAGTCACCAGTATGAGAATATCCTATTGTGTTATATTAACATTTCATGTCAATTTTAATATCTAACATTGTAATTTATTTTTTTAATCATTAGTCTTTTTAAGAATAAGTGCTTGTTATAAAAAGTTACACATGCACACACACATGCATGCACGCACACAGATACACACAGACGTACAGTAGAAACCACTTCAAGCCCAGACAGTGGGACACAGTCGTGCACATACAGAGACCACACACTTACAGTATAGACATTCATTTAAGTGACACACATGGAAGCCAAATGTCACACTCGGTAGCAAGAGACAGTGTTAAATCATAGTGGAACAAATTCAGCAAAACTCCCCAATATCTGGCAATGAGAAGGCCCCGAAGAAAACACGCACACAAACAGCCAACTCTTAACAGAAGCAATATCCACCAGCTCGTTCATGTAAGATCATGAAAAAAAAAATATATATATAGTATATATATGTGTGTGTGTTGTGCAGGAACGGAAAAAGTTACATTGCATTGTGCTGTCACTGCACAGCGGATGAGAAAATCTCTTGTGTTGAACGGGTTGTATGTGGCAAAATGGAAAGAACAGAAACTTCAGTTGTAGAAGTTGTATACACACACACACACACACACACACACACACACACACACACACACACACACACACAGGAGGCCAATGCAAAGCCTAATGTTAGACAAAGCAGCTTTAATGGCAAGACCAAGGCCAGCACTATTTCTCTCTCCCAGATTCAAAGAAGCTCTTTGAAGAAACCGCGAAATGTTGTTGCATATTTTGGGGGGGGGGGGGGGGGGAGGGGGGGGGGGGGGTGGGGGGGGGGGGGGTGTGGGTTATTTGTTCAGTCCGAATAGGGAAAAAACGCCTTTTTCTTTTCCTATTCGGAGAAACTCAATTATCCCAACTTGACTTTGGGCCCGGGACAGTGTAGTGAGACGTTCGGTGCAGGCCCGTTTTACATCTGTCAAACCTTCAGACGACATGTTGGTACTCGGCGTGCGTCGATTCAGCCGCAAACTGAATGGATCATGAACAATAATGACCTGAATCAGGCTGACATGTAGGTCTGTGACCTCTCTTGGTATCAATATTGTCCAGACATGCATTACCAAAGACCGCCGTAACGATGGCCTTCGGGCTTACAGGGAAATGTAACCCATAACGTGTCAATTACCTTCGTTCATACAAATGGGTGACCTACCTAACTGGAATATGGAGCGTTGAAGGCATGACGGGACAGAAACCTTTTCTCGTCTGCCTGTCTTAAACAGCACATTCAAACCAGTAATTAGGTAGAAATATGAGTGTATGTACCTGTGTGGTGAGTTTAGCTACAGATGTGAATTTTGGGGATTTCTTTATGAGTCTCAGTGGCTGATTTTAAAGTCAAGAAAATCAACTCGGTAAGCTGTATAGCACTCTATAATAATAATAATAACAATGGTAATAATGATAATGATAATAATGATAATAATGTAATACTAATGATAATAATAATGCCATATGCTATTATTTTCAGTGCACATCTGTCATAACAGATATGTCATTTCTTTATATTTAAACAGGATTTTTTTTAAATAGTCTCATTCATATTTTGACATTTCATCACTTTTGTGAGGTTTTAGTCAAACGGATATTACAAATCATCTGTCCCCTAAAGCTTATTAACAAAGACATTTTGTGGGGTTTTTTTCTCGCTATTATTATTAATCATACATTCAGGGTAAACAGTGACTTTACCGTAATGATTCTAATATCACAAACGTAACGGTTTGACACGAGACAGGTGTTTGATGAAAATGACAAACTTTCTTTTTAAAAATGTGCCGCGCGCTTTGACGAAATCGGCCACGGGCGAGTTAACGTATGATATAATTATTTTTTTCAATTAAACTTTTTTGTTTGTTTATCGCTTGCTTATCGCGTCATCCTCTTTAACAGCGTCCCGCGCGGTGGACGAGTTTGGGAAAGTTGCCCCCGTCTGGTCGGAGCGGGGTGAGGAGGGCAGTTCAACCTCCCCCGGCCGGCTCGCGGAGCGCTCGTGTTGAGCCTCAGCGTTGCATTAACTCGGGAGATGCGCAGCCTCGAGGCTGCAGGAAGTGTGCCTCATACTCACTGTTGGAGCGGTCAGTCAGTCTCGCGGCGCTGCTCGTGGACACCCTGGCTCCATTGAGAACAAGTATTGAATCCAGGACGGAGGCGGGAGGGGGGGGTCCGGATTGTGGACTTGGAAGAAAAAAAAACTATTATTATTCTCTGCAAATCAAATTAGACACGATCCTTCGACTCAAATCCTTCGACGGGGGTGGTGGATCAAAAAAAGTAAAATGAAATAAATAATAATAATAATAAAACTAAACGGCGGAGGAGCGACGACGGCGAAGAGTGGCAAGACGACACGAGCGCTGCTGAGCACGCGGAGTGAGTGAGAGGGCGACACTGACAGGAGACGGAGTGAGAGAGAGAGCGAGAGAGAGCGAGAGAGAGAGCGAGAGAGATCGCCATTCACTTTCTATAGGCTGCTGCCTCGTCTTGTCAGCGACGCGTGCTCACGCCACTATAATAAACAAGGCGAGACGGCCTCGGATGGATGGACAGACAGACAGACAGACAGACAGACAGAGGGATGGATGGATGGATGAACTGGTGCGGTTTACCGAGCGGCCGATCGGCGCCCGTCGCGGTGACCTTTGACGCGTCGGTTAAACAAAACGCCATGAAAAAGAAGAAGAAGAAGAAGAAGTTGGGAATAAGTCGCGTTGTCCCGTCTGACACGCGGAGCAAGTCTGCAGCTCAACCGCGTCACTACGCGAGGAGGGGACAGGAGTCCCCAGGAGCCCCTGTCCCCTGCAGGAAGACAGCCTGCAAATTAATTAGTCAAATAAATGAATAAATAAAGTTGTGCCCTCGCGCAAGATCAACCTAGCAGGCTGCCCCCTATTCACAGCGAACAGTCGTGACGCTACTTGACGCATTATAACGTGTTAATAATAGGTATAGCTATTCCAATCTGCAGCTCTGACCAGTAAATAGCGCCCCAGAATTACCCAAGTAAACGGCGTTGGACGAGGAGAGCTATGAAAAGGACAGAAACGCTTTTCAGTCAGAAAACCTCCAATGTGCTTTTGTCGTTACCGTTGCATGAGATCAGCCACTTAACGACTCTGCAGACCAACAGAAACACGGATAGGAAGCCAATGGGCAATCATTTTAGTTGCCCACTTGTGTTTTGGTTTTCACTCGTGGCGCCCTTGACAGGCTTGCAGTCGTCAATGTACTCATCGTTAATGGACGACAACATATAGAATAGAATAGAATAGAATACTCTTTATTAGTCGTTTTTTGCATACATGCAAATGAATCCACTCTGCATTTAACCCATCCTAGCTGGGTAGCTAGGAGCAGCCGCCATGCAGCGCCCGGGGACCAACTCCACTTCTTCTTTCCATTGCCTTGCTCAGGGGCACAGGCAGGAGCATTAACCCTAACATGCATGTCTTTTTTGATGCTGGGAGGAAACCCACACAGACACGGGGGAGAGCATGCAAACTCAACACACAGAAAGGATCCGGGACGGCCTGGGGTTCGAACCCAGGACCTTCTTGCTGTGAGGCAACGGTGCTAAAACACTGGGCCACCGTGCCAGTATGAACACAAAGAGGACAAAATGAAAAAAAAGAAACCAGACAATTTCTTAACACTGCCATACAGCAACAATGACCTTGTCTGTTTTATAGGGAGGATGATGTGGACTTGGACCCCACAACCGTCCTTGTTATATTGGCCTTGAGATGAGTTGCATTTTGATCCAACCTTTACGTTTTGCTGAGTATGCACGCTGCTTATACCAGCACCATACACTAATACCTCTGCACAGTTACTTTAAACACAGTCACTATATACAGTTATATATATATAGTGAGCCTCTGTAAAGGAAGAAGAGTGTGTTAGCTGTCGATTTCATTTCTTGATTCATTGTCTATACCCACTCTATACACACTTAACGCATGCTTTGGTTTGAATACACACACACACACACACACACACACACACACACACACACACACACACACACACACACACACACACACACACACACACACACACACACCACGTTGCCCTATACTTGTGGGGACTCCTCATTGACCACATTCATTCCCTAGCCCTTAACCCTAACCTTAACCTTAACCTTCATAACTACATACCTAACCTTAACCCTTACCCTAACCTTAACCTAACCCTAATTCTAACCTTAACCCTAAACCCAAGTCCTCACCCTAAAATAGACCCTTTTCCTCATGGGGACCCATAAAATGTCCCCACAAGGTAGGTGGATTCAGGTTTTTCTATCCTGAAGTGGACATTTGGTCCCCATTAAGATAGAAAAACCTGGCGTGCGCGTACACACACACACACACACACACCTGACGTGCGTGTCTTGGAGTGCGGCAGGCCACAGCACATCAACACAGACAGTACACATTAACTTGCACACAGAAGAACCCGGGGACCCCCCCCCTCTCTCCGCGAGGCAACAGGGCCGACCACTAATCCACAATGTTGTTTTCCTTCACCTATGTTTTCCCAGCAGGCTCGAGTTCAAACCACAGGCCCTCACAATGCCTCTTTGTTTGTGCTGTGTAACTTTAAAAGTGATACGCGTCTCTGTTTTAACAAAGTCATGTGTGGACTGAGAAATTTGTCCACAAGAGAGAGAGAGAGAGAGAGAGAGAGAGAGAGCGGGAAAAAAAAACCAAGAAGACGAAAAGGCTCCATTACAACTTGTATTAATAGAAACAGCATTTTCCGTCGTGAACTTGTAACGATGTGAAAACGCCAACTGCTCGCACCAAATTACTAATTTAAGATGGACTTAATAGCTTCTTCAGCAGGTTCCAGTTCCTGGTTTTGGTCTATTTTGGTTCATCACTTTTATGTTTATTTGTTTATCTTGCTCAAGAGCTGGCCTGGGCTGCAGCGACTCGGTCAGCAGTTTGCCAGTCATTCTAGACAGAAGAATGGTCACCTATCATTACTATTCACCCTGTCTGCCTCTCTCCCTTCCTGTCTCTCCTCCTCTGTGGTCAGGAGCCAGGGCGCACCAGCAGCCAGAGAATGTGTGTGTGTGCGTGTGTGTGCATGTGTTGTGTGTGTACATATATGTGTGCATGCATGTGTGTGCATGAGTGAGTGTACATATATGTGTGCATGCATGTGTGTGCATGAGTGAGTGTACATATATGTGTGCATGCATGTGTGCGTGCATGTGTGAATGTGTGTGTGTGTTTGTGTACATTGCCCGCACTTGTCTGTCCTGCATCAGGATAAGTATTTCTGACAGCTAACCCAAAAGGTTTACCCTAAAAAAGATGTTTGTATGTGCGTGTGCGTGTACGTGTGTGCGTGCACATGTGCGAGAGCGAGAGATATGCTTTTTAACATTAAGGAGTGCTTTCACAAACGTTCACGGAAAACAAGCCGTCTTTAATAACTGCACGTAACGGACAATATTGACTCTGCATATATTCACGAGTTGGACTCTAAATTTACTTTATCTATTTAGATAGGATAATATTAAACCACCAGGTAGATCCAAGCTGACCAATGGTGAGAGCCTCGGCTCACTATATATATATATATATATATATATATATATATATATATATATATATATATATACACAAACACACACACACCACGAGAGATAATATACAAACAATGGGATCCTGCATTTATCCACCAAGT
>NW_026611503.1:15000-23734 GCF_029633865.1 Lampris incognitus
ATAATAAAGTGCACAGTGAAAGTCAGACTTGTCACTTGTCTCCAGTGTGCTATAGGATAAACAGTCTCCATCTTTACGTGGATGGTCGACATTAATCCATACCCTGACTAAGAAATGGTTTCAGTATTATCTAAGACGTATTTTTAGAAAGGGGGGATGTTGCACATACAGTCACATAATCCAGTTCCTTCCATCCTGACCTACCCAGAGTGTCCAGCATATTTGCATTCGACTGCAACTTCATGACTTTATGCATGCTCAATAAGTCAGGACAGAAAGTTAAGAAGGTTGCATCAGTTAATCTGGACACAACGTTTATGGACAGACACGTTTCATCCCTCATCTGAGTGACCTCTTCAGTCTAAACTGGCTGCAGGTGTCCCCACCCTGATAAACAATAGTGGTGTAATGACCGAAACCAACGACCAGTTTCATATGCAGATAAGGGCATGGCCATTAACTACAGCTTCAGTGGCCATGCGTGCTGTTCACAGAGGATTTGGGAATATTTGCAAGCATCTTGCATCATTTTACAATGCTGTGATTGCAACTATTCCCAACTCCTCTGTGAATAGTACACATGGCCATTGAAACTCCAGTTAATGGTCACACCCATATTTGCATATGAAACTGGTCGTTGGTTTGGGTCGTTATGCAGCTGTATTGCTCATAAGGGTGGGGACACCTGCAGACTGAAGAGATCTCCTAGATGAGTGATGACACAAATCTGTCAATAAACGCTGATTCGACCTTCTCAAGTTTGTATGCGGACGATGCAAAACGTGCTAAGCTCCTTGAATTTTCTCAAAACACACAATTATCCATTTAATTATTCAAAACCAAGTACTGATAATAGCAGTAATTCAGTATTTAGATTTGACTGTTTGAGTATTAGTCGCAGATCAGCAGATGTGTTGCCTTGATGGTGCAGAGAGCACAAGAAAGTACCAGAAAACTGGTGTTTATGGTCTTGCTAACTTTTCCAGCACACAGACCTGTTTCCCCCCCGTTCTAGAGCCCATGCTTAAAACAATCATTTGAGTTTCCCTGCCGTATCTTCTCCTCTTTTGTACGAGGCATGGCCATGTGTATTAGTCATACGACTGACTGTGAGGGGGATTTTTTTGGGCATTTTTATATATATTTAAATGTAGTTGGAATGCCATTCCTGGGTTTGCACGGTACCGCACTAGGCGTGGGGTCGGCAACCTGTGACACGCGTGCTGTTTTTTGTTGCCCTTTTGTGTGTGTTTAAGTGGGAGAGTACTGCTGGCACCGTGTGTGGCTGCCGCCTCTCCCTCTCGTAGCGCCCCCTTCCCACCCACCCCTGCATGTCTGCTATGTTTATCTGTTGTCTTGTATCACCCCATCTATTGTAAAGCCACTTTGAGTGTTAGAAAAGCGCTTTCGAAGTTTAATGTATTATTATTATTATTATTATTATTATTAACACGGGCAATTCACCAAAATATTTTGTTAATACGGTTTTTGAATATAAAATTTTGCCTCATGGTGAACTAAAAGAACAATTCTATTTAAGATGATCCCCGCGGCCCCAAGAGCAGGATAAGCAGTTAAGATAATGGACGGATGGGTAATTAACCAGTCTCAGAATACACCACTGCCATGGTCGTTCGCCTGCATTCGCACCTGTGTGACCGGAGCCTTGTGCTGTGCAACTGAAATGACCCCGTTAAGGTCAGGAAAAGACAGAACTCACGATTTGGAGAAATTAAGTCTCGTGGATCCACCGTATCCCTGATTTTCTCCCTGCAGCTTTTTGTTGAGCTATGACGTCACATGACCTTGTGTTTGGCAATACAAAAGTAAAATAAAAGTCATTTCAGGGTGTGTGAACAGACAAATGCAGTTTTTATGGACAGTACTGGGTCATTGTGAGTATGGGTTTGCTTTAGAAGTCTGTCAGTAGGTGTTATTTTGCGTGTTGTGTGTGTCATTGTCTCACCTGTGGCATCGTGTCCTCTAATGACAGCAACTCATGGCAGGGTACAAGCAGCTTTAGGGTTGCTTCGTTATCATAAGTTTTATTCTTTTAAGATTGGTTGTTGGCATCCGGGTAGCGTAGCAGTCTATTCTGTTGCATACCAAGACAGGGATCGCCGCTTCGAATCCCTGTGTGACCTCCGGCTTGGTCGGCTGTCTGTACAGACACAATTGGCCGTGTCTGTGGGTTGGAAGCCGGACGTGGGTATTATTCCTGGTCGTTGCACTAGCGCCTCCTCTGGTCGGTTGGGGCGCCTGTTCGGGGAGGAGGGGGAACTGGAACTGGGGGGAATCGCGTGATCCTCCCACGCGCTACGCCCCCCTGGCGAAACTCCAAACTGTGTCACTAAAGAGAAGAGAAATGTTTTAGCAGTGTTATTCCTTCGTGTTGAGTTTCAGCTGCAACGTTCTCGTCCCACTGCTGCAGCAGACAGGGTACATTTACCATGTGTTGATTTAAGACTAGTCAGAGAATAAACCATGCCTCTCTTACAAAGGTATCTGAACCTGTTGCTGGAGAAGCATCTTGCACGAGAGGTGACCCTGACCAAGTCATTCCTCTGTCAAACAATGACTCCTCCGTTTATGACTGTTCGCTCTGCTTGGTGATAAGGGGGGGGGCGGTGTTTGTTAAAAATGTAGATTGTAGCTTCGTATGTCATGATTATAATGAGTTTAGGTCAGTGAAAGGGGGATATCAAGCTCAGGGCCATGCGTTTAACCAGAACACATAAGTGGTCATGGTAGAACTAGATCCGGTCTTCCATATTCGTAAGGGTGAACTCACATTTCTCTCATAGCTCTCTCATTACTCGTCTCATTTTTCTTTTTGCAAAGTACACCTGGGGCATCGGGTAGCATAGCGGTCTATTCCGTTGCCTACCAACACGGGGCTCTCCGGTTCGAATCCCCGTGTTACCTCAAGCTTGGTCGGGCGCCCCTACAGACACAATTGGCCGTGTCTGCGGGTGGGAAGCCGGGTGTGGGTATGCCCTGGTCGCTACACTAGCTCCTCCTCTGGTCGGTTGGGGTGCCTGTTTTTTTTGGGGGGGGGGGACTTGGGGAAATAGCGTGATCCTCCCACGCGCCAAAGTTTGTCGACAATTCTGTGCATGTTGTTGATATGCACAGAATTGTCAACCAACTTTCACCTTACACCATGGTGACTCTTGCAGGCGTCGCGAAAAGTATGCCATTGTCAATAGCACACGCCAACAAACAGGAAACTGGTGTGACCGCAGCAGTAGAAACCGGAAGTCAGTGGACTACAGTTATGCACAGAGTCGATTTGTACTTGGCCAACTACCCCACTCTTCCGAGTCGTCCCGGTCGCTGGTCCACCCCCTCTGCTGATCTGGGGAGGGCTACAGACTACCACACGTCTCCTCCGATACACGTGGAGTCGCCAGCCGCTTCTTTTCACCTGACAGTGAGGAGTTTCGCCAGGGGGACGTAGCACATGGGAAGATCACACTATTCTCCCCAGCCCCCCCCCCAAACAGGCGCCCCGACCAACCAGAAGAGGCGCTAGTGCAACGACCAGGACACATACCCGCATCCCACCCGCAGACACGGCCAATTGTGTCTGTAGGGACGCCCGACCAAGCCGGAGGTAACACGGGGATTGAACCGGCGATCCCCATGTTGGTAGGCAACAGAAGACCACTACGCTACTCGGACGCCCACAAATTTCCATATTAAAATGTCTAACAAGTAACTTTATGATTTCCCACAAAATAGCTAATAAAAGACTTACCTGGCTTCCAAATGCGTGAGCGCCACGTCGTCTTTAGCCGTACTTCTATGGTTTCCTTTTTGTTGGTGGGCGTCACATGAGCCTCCTGGGCTCCACCAACATTGGCTCACTGAAATAAATGGGTGCTAACAGCCTGCTGAGTTGACTGGTAGCTTTACTAGGCCGCTACTTGCCTGATAACGGGCGAATCGGGTGCCATTCCAAACATCATGCTGACCTTTCCGCGATATTATGAACCCTACATAGCCCTCGCCAAAATCCCGTACCCTGTCCCAAATCTCGCGAACGGACGCCGGATTTCCGCTGCGTTGCTAAGGAAACAATCAACTATCAACTCGGTGCGAAGCAAAGCTAACGTTAGCTACCTTCAATTTTGTAATTTTGTATTTTTCGCAATTTTGGACAGCTGGCTGCTTTTGTAATTTTGGACTGCTGGCTGTCAACAACAGAACGGAGGTAAGTAACGTTAGTTTGATTTAAGTGTTTGCCCTGAAAACGAAATTAAGCAGGAAGTCTAGATTATTTTTGGTTTTGATTAAAAATAATCAAAATATTAAGTTACATAACTTATGAATCGTCTAAAAAGTGAACCATGGGGTTGAAATTATGATTGTGAGGGAAAGAATAGCCTTAAGTTGACTAACCTAACAATTTTAGGTTACAAGGTCTGCCTCTGCTCCTTGGATACGTTATTGGTATTATATTAATGTTGATTGTGGATAACTTTGACAGGTTAAATTGTGGGTGTACAGCGTTTCCTTGATGAGCGCTAACCCCATAACAACATATTTTCGCGTTGCTACGGTGGCGCACACGTGACAAAGCCAGAAACGGGATTTTGGCGAGGCCTATGTAGGGTTCATAATATCGCGACCTTTCCCTGAGCTGGTGTTGTCGTGTATTGATTACGTCATTACGTCGCGCTTTGATGCGGAACGCGGAGGAAGAATAAATATGGCGTGAAGTGATGAGAAACGTCGCTCTCGGTGTGCGTATGATTTAATTCGGTTCTACTTGGCATACTGTGCAAGTTAGAAGTGTAACAGTGGCGACGAGGGTACTAAATTCGAATAGTTAAATCTGGAAAGTGAGTTTAGTTCGTCCGCGAGATGGAGAACACCAACGTGCCAAAGTTTGATTGCTACAACGAGCCTGCTACGCTAAGGTCCTCGTTGGAGTAGATGGCTAACGGCTTCCGAGTTGTTGGCAGATGGTAAAGGTCTGATAATGACAGACAATGTCAGCGCAAGTAGAAAGATTAGGAGAAGAGCATTACTTTTGCATCACGCAGGGACAGATGTGCAGGACGTTTTCTCTACCCTTGACGACACGGGAGGTCCTGAAGATTATGCCAAAGCAGTGGATGCACTGAATAACTATTTCGTGCCTCAGGTGAATACCGCGTTCGCGCGCCAGGCTTTCTACCAATTGTCACAGAACAATGGAGAGACTGTACAACAGTTTGTAACACGTTTGCGCCAGACAGCTAAGGACTGTGGTTTTGGGGGGGATGTGTCTAACCAGCTCAGGGATGCGGTGCTGAGTAAATGCACGTCAGAATATGTGCGGAGAAAGCTGCTTGAGGAGGGTTCGGGGCTGACTTTAGCGAGGGCGCTAGAGATTGCTGCGCAGTGTGAGAGTCGAACAACAGATGGCAGCAATGAGAGTGAGTAACACGGACGCAAAGGCAACTGAGACTGTGAACCAGGTATCCAAAGGGAAATGGGTCAAGAAGAGCCGAAAACGTGAAGCGGAAGGAAAAGGGAAAGAGAAAGTGTGCTATCGTTGTGGGCACGGAGACCACTTTGCAAAAGATGAAACATGTCCAGCACGCGGGCAAACCTGCAGGAAGTGCGGTGGTAAAGACCACTATGCGAAATGTGCAAATCTAAAGGTGGCAAACAGTCAGTGAAATACGTAGACTCAGAAAAGGAAGAGCAACAGGATAAAGAATATGCATTTGTAGTACGTGACAGTAGAAATATTGATAGATTAACATTTAATGTGGGTGGTGTAGACCTAGTAATGTTAATTGACTCAGTAGCCCCTGATTCAATTAACATAGGCATAGGAGCAGTTCTGGTACAGGAACAGCAGGGAGTTATGGTGCCTATATGTTATGTGAGCAGGAGCCTGACAGACTGTGAGAGGAGATATTCTCAAACGGAGCGCGAGGCCCTGGCATTGGTTTGGGCATGTGAACGCCTACACCCATACATATACGGCAAGAGGTTCGAGTTCGACCTGATAACGGATCATAAGGCTCTGGAGGTGATCTACAGCCCCAGATCAAAACCGTGCGCCCGGATCGAGCGTTGGGTGCTCCATCTCCAACCTTATGACTTTCAAGTGATACACATATCTTGTAAGTACAACATTGCTGATCCTCTGTTTCGTCTCCTGGGGGACACTGCAAAGAAGACAACACACGCACATGGAGCGGAAGAATACGTGCGGTTTGTGGCAGTGCAAGCGACGTCCAGGTTGCTGACTACAAAAGAGGTGGAGAGAGCCTCTGCAGAGGATGAAGAACTGAATGAGGTGAGGAAAGCGATACAGAGTGGCCGGTTTGAGAAGTGTTCAGCCTATGCGCCTATCGCGAAGGAACTATGCACTATAGGACAGTTAGTGTTAAGAGGAACGAGAATTGTTCTACCGCAGAGCCTACAGAACAGAGCTCTAGCGTTAGCTTGTGAAGGACATTTAGGTATTGTAGGGACAAAACAGCATCTCAGGGGAAAGGTGTGGTGGCCAGGGATGTACGGGGCAACAGAGAAATATGTTAAGTCATGTCACGGGTGCCAACTAGTGGCGCGGCCCGACGTACCAGAGCCATTGCGGCCCACAGCTCTCCCTGATGGACCATGCTAGGATATTGCCACGGATTTGTTAGGTCCGTTACCAATAGGATATTCTATCTTAGTAGTTGTAGACTACTACAGCAGATATTATGAGTACGAGATCATGTGATCCACCACGACAGACAAAGTGATAGACTGTCTAGAGAACATATTCAGCCGCCACGGTCTACCTGTCTCTATCAGGTCCGACTGTGGACCACAGTTCTTGTCATCACAGTTCCAGGAGTTCTGTCAAGACAACGGCATACAGCACGTGAAAACTACGCCTAAATGGGCACAAACAAATGGAGAAGTGGAGAGGCAAACGCGTCGATCATGAAACGGATACGCATCGCACAGGCAGAGGGACTGGACTGGGAAGGAACTCCGGAGGTACGTCACCATCTACAGATCCATAGACCACTCCACATCGGGCAAGAGCCCAGCCGAACTCTTATTCAACGGAAAGCTGAGAGGAAAGCTGCCGGACATCAGTACACCTAGGAGTGACCTGGAGGCACAGGACACTGATGCAGAGCGAAAGGGGAAGTCCAAAATATACGCCAACGACCGACGCGGAGCCAAACCATCCCAAGTACAGGTGGGAGATGAAGTCCTTTTGAAACAGGGCAAAGCAGATAAGTTCACGACAACTTTCAACCAGACACCACACATGGTAATCAGTAAGAACGGTAACAATGTGGTAGTCGAGTCACCCACAGGAGCTCAGTACTCCAGAAACACAACCCATGTCAAAAGGTACACACAAGCTGAGCTGACGTCATCACCTGCTGGAAAAGAAACACAGACAACATTGAGTGAGAATGAAAACCAGGGCCTTGAACACACAGAGAGGTCCACACCAGAGACACTCAGTCCGGGGTCATCCCCATGCCGACCTCTGACAGCACAGACAGAGAGACCTCGCCGAGAAATAAAGATGCCCCAGAGATTCACAGGTTTTGTTATGAAGTGAATTCAATGTGAGAATGCATATGTTCATGTGTATGGTAATAGAGAAAATTAATACACAATACTAGGGGGCAGGAATGTTTATTCTGTGAGAGAATATGTTATTAACATTCAGATATGACCTGTTGTTTATGTGAAGGAGACATTAGAGTTCTAATCCAAGTAAGGGGGGGATGTCATGAATTGATTACGTCATTACGTCGCGCTTTGATGCGGAACGCGGAGGAAGAACAAATATGGAGTAAAGTGAAGTGATGTGAAACGTGGCTCTCGGTCTGCATATGATTTAATTCGGTTCTACTTGGCATAATGTGCAAGTTAGAAGTGTAACAGGTGTGGCCTCCCCTGCAGGGTTTGAGTTGGTGGCATCACCGAGGATGCTGTCCACCAAGTTTTAGTTGAAAGTATTGCATAAATGCGAAGTCACATTATGGAGCGAGAGAGACAGAGGGAGGGAGAGAGGGACACTCCTTACACTCCCCCACTGAGAACGGTCGGTGACACGGGGCTTAATCTGCTAAGTGGGGACTCTCTCACTAATGCACTTAACGAGAAAACGTCGAAATCTAGGTGCGAAAGATTAAAAGATCGGCGATTCCCTAGCGAGTCGGCCCATTGATGAGTAGTAAGACGGGTTGGTTTACCCGTCAGCTGGACAGGAAGTTGCCTGTCTGTGTTCCTATTGGACGAGCCTTTCGGCGTGGCTCTGGGCAGCTATTGATCATTCTGATATGATGCTGCACGGAGAGAGCTGACTCGGCCACTTTGTCCCCTCAGTGCATCAGCACCTAGTGTGGAGCAGATCTTCACCCTGACTACGTTATAACTACATCTGTGTGTGTGTGTGTGTGTGTGTGTGTGTGTGTGTGTGTGTGTGTGTGCGTGTGTGTGTGTGTGAAAATGAGTGAGCGAGAGATCAGCGGTGTGTGTTAAATTGTGAGTGTTCTGTTTAACATCTATAGTACCGGGCCTATAGCTCCGTGACATCTGTGCAACGTTAAGAGATTTAAATCTTGCATTCATAGCATGTGCATTTGAATGTGTGTGTGTGTTTGTGTGTGTGTGAGAGAGAGCAGTTGTGCATGTAATTGTGAGTGTTCAATTTAACATCTACAATAATTCATAGTTCCATGACATCTGTGCAATGTTAGGAGAAAAAAGC